>NC_136496.1:107950686-108045686 GCF_053919585.1 Euprymna scolopes | reverse complement strand
CATTTATATATATAGTCATATATATACATGTATATATATGCATATATATATATATGTATATATATGCATTTATATATATGTATATATATGCATATATATTCATATATATATACATTCTGGACGGAGGCAACCTTTCTAGGGCAATTGCTCTTGACATATTTAAGGCCTTTGATAGGTTATGGCATAAAGGTTTCCTTCATAAGATCTCTAGCTATTGTATTGCTGGAAATGTCTTCTCAATTATTAAATCATTTCTTTCTGATAGGTTCATTAGAGTAGTAGTTGAGGGGCAAAAATCAGAAGCTCACAGTATTAATGCCGGTGTCCCTCAGGGGTCCATCCTGGGCCCAACTCTTTTCCTGATCTACATTAATGATCTTCCAAATCACATCCTTACATCATTTGTAGACATCTATGCTGACGACACTACCATTTATGGTAGCACATCTAAGACACTAAACTACCAAGTTCTCTCCAATTCTCTCTCCTCTGATCTTGAGCACGTAGTACAATGGGCTAAAGAATGGCTGGTTACTTTTAATGTATCTAAAACCAAGCTTCTCTCTTTACATCATCAACATTCTGATCCACATCTTACATCAATTGAAATGAATGGCTCTCGTCTTCAGGAGGCCTCAAGTTTTGACAAACTTCTTGGCTTGACCATTACTCCTGATCTTAAATGGAACACATACATCAAATCTGTTGCCAAAGCCGCTGGGAAAATGGTGGGATCTTTCTATCGATCCGGTAGATATCTCACTGCTGATGCTATTCTCTATATAAGAGCCAGGTACGTCCAAGGATCGAATACTGTTGCCACATCTGGGCAGGAGCTGCTATAAAGGACTTGTCCTGCCTTGATAGAGTTCAAAATAGACTTCGTAGCCTCGTAGGAGACGTCCTTTTCTCTTCCTTACAACCTTTATCTCACAGAAGAGATGTTGCGAGTTTTTCTCTGATGTATCGTTATTTTAATGGAAAGTGTTAGAATGAGCTTCAATCTATGGTCCCCCCTCGCCAAACATTCACAAGAAACACTCGTCTACCTGTAAACACTATCAATAATTCCCCCCACTCTTTATCTGTGCCTAAACCTAAACGTAGATTCCATGAACAAAGCTTTTTTTCTTAGAACTGCACGCCTGTGGAATTGTCTTCCGTTTTCCTGCTTTCCGGCTGACTACAATATGGTTGTCTTCAAGTCTAACGTAAATAAGTTCTTGATGAGGTGTTCCATATAAGTTATCAACTTTACCAAATTTTCATTACTAATGATTACTATAATGTCCAATTTCTACTGTACACTCTTTAACCCTTATCCTTGAGGGCCTCTTGGCCTTGATAATGAGTTGATGCCTATGTAAAAAAAAATATATATGTATATTTATTCATATATATATATATGTATATATATTCATATATATATATATGTATATATATTCATATATATATATATATGCATATATATATGCATATATATATACATGTATATATGCAAGCATATATATATGCATGTATATATATATGTATATATATATACATATATATATGCATATATGTATATGTGCAGATATATATATATGTATATCAATGCATATAAATATGTATATGTATATACATATATACATATATATATGCATATATATATGAATATATATACATATATATACATATTTATATGCATGTATATATATGAAGATATATATGTATATATACAGATATATATATATGCATATATATTTATATGTATGCATATATATACATGCATATATATGCATATATATATATATACATGCATTAATATATGTATATATGCATATATATTCATGTATCTATACATATATGTATATATTTATATACATATATATGTATATATGCGTATATATACATATATATGTGTATATACATATATATGCATGTATATATACATATATATGTATATATTCATATATATATACATATATATGTATATATACATATATATACATGTATATACATATATATGCATATATATACATATATATGTATATATACATATATATACATGTATATATACATATTTATGTATATATACATATATATACATGTATATATACATATATATACATGTATATATACATATATATGTATATATACATATATATGTATATATACATATATATGTATATATACATATATATGTATATATACATATATATATATATACATAAATATATATATATACATATATATATGCATAAATATATATATATACATATATATATATATATGCATAAATATATATATATATATACATATACATATATATATGCATAAATATATATATATATACATATATATATACATATATATGCATAAATATATATATACATATATATGCATAAATATATATATATACATATATATATATACATATATATGCATAAATATATATATATACATATATATGCATAAATATATATATACATATATATATACATATATATGCATAAATATATATATACATATATATATACATATATATGCATAAATATATATATATACATATATATATATACATATATATGCATAAATATATATATATACATATATATATACATATATATATGCATAAATATATATATACATATATATATGCATAAATATATATATACATATATATATGCATAAATAAATATATATACATATATATATGCATAAATATATATATACATATATATGCATAAATATATATATATATATATATACATATACATATATATACATATATATGCATACATATATATATATATACACATATATATACATATATATATGCATAAATATATATATATACATATATATATGCATGAATATATATATATACATATATATATATATACATATGCATATATATATATATTTATATATATACATATATATACATATATATATATATTTGTATATATACATATATATATACGTATATATTTATATTTATACATATATATATAAATTATTATTTATATACATATATATATATGCATATACATATATAATTATATACATATATATATATACATATATATATACAAATATACATATATATACATATACATATACATATATACGTATATTTATACATATATATACATATATATATGTATTCATATATATACATTTATATATACATATATACATATATTCATATATATTTACCTATATGTATATATATATGCATATATATATATACATATATATATATATATATATATATATATATATATATATATATACATTTATATGGTTAATGATGGAAAAAAAACAACATAATTTCATGATTTTTAATGTACAGTGAGTTACAGCGTGGGAAATTTCAAAACATGTCTTTAGTTTTCATATCGATACGTCACGAAATGTAATCATTATCAAAAAGTAAAATTTTTAGAATTTCTGATTTTGTTTTAGATTGATGTACAAGTCGAATATAGCAAATAACAGAACAGCTTATCAATATATTTATTAGTTAAGTTTTCCTGTACACAAAAAAAAAATGACGGAAAAATATCGAATAAAGTTTGAGAAAAAAATAAACTGCAGTTTTTCTGATATTGCCGAATTTTCGTCCTTATGTGCCTTTAAGCCAAAACGTTTGAGAAGATTATTTCCCCTCTTCTAACATTTAGACGCCATGTAGTTTTATGCCTTTCAGATCATTACCTCTGCATTCTAAAATAATGCTATTTATTATGCAAATTGTATGCGATATTTTTCCATAATTTTTGTAGCACACAGACATTTTTAACTGATGGGTAAATATATTCATAAGTTTTTTTTCTGTTGTTTTTTGAACTGCCATATTTGATTTGGGCTTCAACCTTAAAAAGAACCAATTTTTTTTTAAATTTCACATAATAAATATATTGAGTTCTATTTTTAGATCAGTAATTTAAACAGATATTTTTTTCAGAATCTGAAATATGCATATATTTTTAAAAAAATAACAAAAGCTGATATATATATAGATATCAGATAAAATTATAAAATGAAAAGTTCAATATAATTTAATATTCATAACTGTTTGCAGAGCCGGCCTTAGGCACAGACAAACTAGGCAGCCGCCTAGGGCCTCCGATTGGAAGGGTTTCACGCAGAAATCATACGAAAAACAAATTTATATACATAATGCAATGTTGCATGGGTTTGAATATTGCGCTTACCAATGCATCTGGCTGATATATTGATCCGAGGGATGTACGAAGTAAATTGCAAATATTTTCCAACATTGTTCCAGATATTGTTTCGTCTTCTCGTAATGCTTTACGTTTTATTTATTATGGTTTGAATACTACTGTTCCAAAAGTTGTTATAGTTGTTTGTATAGCATTGACAATCCCGATTACTGTTGCATCATCAAAAGAAGTTTTTCCAAGTTCAAATTAATCAAAAAAACTAAAAAATATAGGCATATTAATAAATGCGTGTTATATCAAAGCCTATTTACTTGCATACTTATTATAGAGTATGGTTAGAATTCACTAGTGGAATCGCTCATAAACATTTATATTGATATGCAGTGGCACTGTTACTATTTTTAGAAGTTCCTATCATGTCGCTCCTAATTTGAACATTACTGTTCCAAATGTCGCTATAGTCCTTCCTATAGAATTGACAATTCCGATTAGTGTTGCATCGAGGAAAAGAAATTTTTCCAAGTTAAAATTAATAAAAACTATTTGAGAACGACAATGACGCAAGAACGCTTGAACAATCTGGCAATGACATCCATCGAACGAGATATCATCCAGTCTCTGGATTATTCACAACTTATTCGAGACTTTGCTGCCATCAAAGCACGAAAATTTGATTTTTTGTTAAAGGTTTATGACATCTGCATGAATTTCAGTCATTTTTTTTATTTAGATATAAATGCAGGTAATTTTTAATAAAGTGCGTAATTTTATTTTTTCGATATTTATTTTTCTATTTCATTTGGGACCACCAAATTCACTTCGTGTAGGGCCTCCAATTACCTAAAGCCGGTACTGCTGCCTCATCCTCTTCAATGCAGAGTTTAAACAAGCGCGTCAGAGATCATTGCACTTTTAATATGAAGATGTCATGTGATCTTGTAGTTCACAGTTTATTAACTCAGAATAATAAATTAATGTTATTTATTACCAAAATCATATCCTACATACAGTCATAAGGTTTCTTTTTGTTATTTTTTAACTGCCATATTTGATTTGTGCATCAACCCGTTTTTTTTTAACTGATTTAAAAAAAAATTTTCAACAAAAAATAAACTCATATATATTGAGATCAATAAATTAGATATTTTTTCAGATTCCAAAATATGAATAAATAAATAAAAATGACAAAAGCTTTTATATATATATATATATATATATATATATATATATATATATATATATATATATATATATATATATATATATATATAGTAGATAAAATTTACAATAAAGTGAAAATTTCAATATTATTTAATATTGATCACTGTCTGGTCCTCTTCAATGCAGAGTTTAAATTTTGAATAAAGAAAGGTGATCGCTAACACTTGAAAGATAAACATCATGCTGCTGTTTATATTTAAAAAAAAAAAAAATATGTTGCGAGGCGGCACAGATGACGGACAGTCAAAATAATAACCTACAACAATAACCCTTATAAGCACATCATGCAGTGCTAAAAGGAAACAAGGACTAGTGGCTACAAAATTTATTAACAAAATCTTGATACACCATCCTACCTGTCATCTCACCTGATTATTCAGCCCGATGGTGATAGAGTCGTTGATTTTCTGGTTAAGCAAAGCATTTACAGGTGGGTGATGACTAAACTTTTTTTTCCCCCATAATTTTTTGTGTATTCAAACATTTTATCTGATAAGTATGTATTTTTCTGTTACTTTGTACTGAACTGCTATATTTCACCTGTGCAGATACATAAGAACCAAATTCCTTTACCATTTAGAGGAGGACTTCGTTTTTTGTTACCAAGTTTAATTCACTGTAATATGAGATCGGAATTATAATCTATTAAAACAGAACAAATTCTTTGGATGGCATGCTAGATAATTTACCAACTTGGAATTGTTTTGGCTAGAACATTATTTCATTTACATTTTCCGATTTGAGAAATTTCTTGGGAAAGCAAATTCTATAGTTTTAAAATACAGACATTTTTTTCCAAAAAGGCAATTTTTTTCTATTTATTTAAAAAAAAAAAACATAAAGATAGTTTGTTCTGAAAAATATCTTGTTACTTGTAAAATTTTAACTTCTGTTATTGTGAAGTATATTTAACTAAAATGACCTCCAATCTTGAATGAATCACAACTAAAATAATAAATATGGTGTAAAAAATGTTTTGTATTGATTCAATATATTTGCAGTTTTCATACACGGGTTGATTGAAATGGAAGGATAATAAGAATTACAAACCTAGATGATAACCAGATGTACGCCAAGATTATTGGTAGATGTTGCATCAAACAGTTGCCATACTTTCTAGTTCACTGCACCTATCATAACAAAGGTAATATAACATTTCAGCCAGATCAGCCTACTAGTTTTAAAGAAAATTTCTGGGGTGGTATTATCGTAACTAATACTTATTAACCTCTAACTGTGCATCAAACGGATACCATAATTCTTGGTTCGCTGCATCTTATAACAAAGATTTATACAAAATTTCAACCAGATCAGCCTAGTATTTTCTGGAAAGACAGAATAAGCAAAATGTAATATGCCTATTTTTGTCTTAACCTTGAAATTATCAAAACAATCAGTCTCGCTCATGCTCCTGATCGAAATATTGTTACATCTAGGTTATAATTCTTATTCATTATCCTACGTTTTTCGATGCTTCTAGGGTAATCGTATTACAAATACAAAACAAACCTTTTCTTTCTTTCGGTATAGCGAGGTCAATTGTGTATGTCAAGTCAGTAGTTGGTAATCTTAACCCTATTCCTAACCCTAATTAATTATTGAAGAAAAAGTTCATGAGGTAAAATGAATAAGAAACTTTAATTCTTTAGTTTATAAACATTTTGGTTGTTCATTTTTATTTTATAAATGGAAAGCTGACATTTCTAAAGATTTTAAACATTTTTGTTTATGGTGTTTAGGGGTTCTAAGAACTCTTTTGTGATGGGATAAGAATGAAAAAAAAAACAAAAAAAAAACAGGCGTTATTTCAAAATACAGAGGTAAAAGTTTTATACAGCAGATAGAATGATAAAAGTTTTATACAGCAGATAGAATGGTAAGGGACATGAATAATAAAAAAAAAACTTTCTTTTCAACCTTTTTCCATGAGTTTACAAAGAGAAAGAAAGAAATAAAAAAAGAAATTATGGAATAAAATCAAATCAGAATCGATTTTTTTCTTTGTGTGTTTGTGAAAAAAAAAAAAAAAAAAAAATGGGATTTATTTTTCTTTCTCCACTAAATATTTTTGAGACTTTGGTGACATGTAATTTTTTTATTTTTTGTATGCTTTTTTTTTTTTTTTTTTTTTTTTTTTTTTTCAATCAAATATTTATGCATATATTTTTTTTTTTGCCTTTTCGTTTAATATATATTTTTACCTGCACTTTTTTTTTTAATTTAAACTTTAAATGTTTTAAATTTATTTTACAACACATAATCTGAATTTCATAAAGTAAGAAAAATATATGAAAATGAAATAATGAAGGTTTTTGTATCTTATTTAAATATTTTTTTAATTTGTATTTCTTTTCAAAACGTTTCTTTTTTTTTTTTTTAAATCAGTGCAGGAAATAAAATCAGTGGATATCGTATGACACTTCATGTCAACTGCTCATGTTGAAGTTAACGGTGGCTTCATCTCTTTGAAAAAAAAAAAAAAAAAAAAACAGAAGTAAACAAACAGTTCCAGTGCTTCTTTAGGTACGTTTAGTGCTCCTTGACTCAACGATCCTCATCCTTTGGCCAAAACAAAAGTGTAGTATATGTTTTGATACTAAACTTGACCCGTTCTGTCCTCGATCAGTGAAGAAATCCTTCTAGACTGAGGCAATTTTTTTTTCCAGTCTAGAAGTTCCTTTTTTGGGGGGAAGCTGGAAGTTCCCAGTCAATGAAAGAGAAGTCCTTCTAGACTAAGGTAATATTTTTGTCTCAGTCTAGAGATTCAGTTTTTTTTCTTTTCTTTTTTTTTCTTTTTGTTTAGAAGGAAGCTGGATTTTCCCCACATTAAAAATCGGCCTTGTGTTTAATGCTGCCCTCGTGGGGAGACAATGATTCAATAAAGAATCTGCTAAACTTGATAAATACGATCCTAATTTTATGTATAGAAGTTGTAATGAAAATCGATTAAATTCTTTTCAATTTGACCTTTTCTTGTCTTTTTATTGTACAAATAAGAGTGACAAATTAGAATTATAAAAAGATTGCCAAGGACGATAACTCTATTTGGAGTTTTAGTTAAAATTGAGGCGTTATAAATGAAGTCCAGTTATCGTCCTTGAACATTTCTCTTCTAAATCCTACTAAAAAAATTTGAAATCTCAAGTTTCCATAATATGTGTATCTGTGTAACTAAAACCAAACAGAATTTCCCTAAACAGGGTTTCTTTCCAAGAACTTCATATACATGTAAAACATTGCCACAGAACTGCATCTTTATTGACTACAACATGATTGCCTTCAAGTCAAATTTCAGCAAATACTTGCTGAACCGTTCTTTTAAGTAATCAAATTTTTGTCCCTTTATTCGTCCACTGTTTTTCAACCTTCTTATAGCATAGTGCAGAATTCAACAGAGAATCTCAATAACTCTCATCCTCGGGTCACTTTTAGCCTTGCTAAGTGATGATTCCTTAGTATAAAATGTGCATAAAATTAGAATTGTAATCAACATTTAGGTTGGGTCGGATCATTAAGTCAAGAAGTCTAGACTAAACACAAATTACAGAAAAAAAAACAAAAAAAAAATAAATACTCCCACCTCAAAAAAAAAAAAGCTGCAAAAAATAAACATGAAGCAATATTCTTATATATATTCATGCCCGTTTGATTATAAAATGGTGAATAGTTTTTTGGGTTTTTTTTTTTTTTAAGAGGGGGTGTATCAGTTTAGTTTTCTATCCAATAGTTCTTGTTTGCTAAGAAGTAATTTTGTATTTTGTTCAATTTTGCACAATTTACACAAACGCTTTCGACTTTTGTGAGTTAACAACAGCTATCCATCGTTTTGAAATCAAACTGGCATTAATGAAAGAATTCTGCCTCAATACATACATTTCAGTGTGTGTGTGTGTGTGTGTGTGTGTGTGTGTGTGTGCGCGTGTGTGTGTGTGTAAAAATGTAAAATAAACAATATATAATTAATATGTATCTATGTACAGTCCATATACAACGCCTTTTATCATGTGTTATACAATAAAAGAAAGAACTTAGTCCCGGATTGAGATGTCAGTTCCTTTCTATCTTGCACCATCTTACTTTTCATTCTTTGGTTTACATTGAAATGTCCAAGATTGCAATGGAAAATCCTCGGCTCCAAGAAGGAAATACAGAAAATGCTTAAATCTCTTTAGAGATCTGATTTGGGGATAACGAAAAAAAGAAAAAAAAATTCCTTTCTACATCGTCTGAATCAAAATTCTGATGCAGTTTGGCTAGTAACAAAGTGTAGTATCTGTTCTTCTGCTGCATTTTGTCTATTCTGTCTTTGTTCTATGAAGGAGAAATGTTTTTTTAGACTGAGGTAAATTTTTTTCCAATCCAGAGTGAATCTTTTAGTGAGCTCTTCCCCCCCCCCACATAAAAAAAACAACCTTGTGTTTAATTTTGGTCTCACATGGAGATAAGTAAATAAGAAATGGAATATTAAATTTATTTGGGATTAGTTGTTAAAATTTGTTTTAAAATGTTTCTTTTCGTTGTTTTTTTTTCGTGTGTTTGTTTATTTTAATCACATATTGTTTAGAGTATATTGTGATAACCTCCCTATAAATTGTAGACTTTTGAAATTTCTTTTAAATTTCTAATGATTAAGCTGTAAGATTATCAACAAAACATTTGGTTCTTGTCTAAAATTACCTCATATTAAAAAAAAAAAAGTTGTATGATATGCATACCTGTAACAATACGAAAATATCATATTACAAATTCCATTGGTCAAACAGTTTTATTTTTAAACAAGAAAATCAAATGTTACCCTTGTCTTGTCCGCTATTTTAAAAACAATCTATAAAACAAAAATAACAAGGGAGAGAACTCAACAATTCAGACTTTCGAAATTTATGTTGTAATGTCTATGAATTCCCATTAATCGCTTAAAAATGATTTCCTTTATAAAAATAAAACTATTTGTTCAATTTATGTAATTTTTGGAATATGATATTTTTGCTTTGTCATTATACAGATTTTTCTTTATTTTTGGTTTTAATATAGAGAAATTTTGGACAAGAACCAAATATTTTCATACTCTGCCAGTTCTATCATGACCATCTAAATAGGAGGCCAGTTTCACAAAAAATGACATGACCTACGAACATCAGTCCAATAGTCACGGAACTACAGTACTGACTATTATGTAGGATGGTTAATTTTTGTTTCAATTTTCAAAGAAATTGTCGAGGGATTCATAAAACTGGTCCAAAAGTGACTGTATTTTATTTTTCGAAAGATAAAAATTGTTTTACATTTGGACGTGTGCAATGAAAAAGAAGTGTTTTTTTTTTTTTGTTTTTGTTTTTTTTTTGCCAGGAAAATATTGTGAAGTTTTATATTTCTTAAAAATGTACTTAATTACTAATTTATATGTGACTTTTAAGTTAAAAATGTACCCGTTTTCAAATGATTTTAAAATGAGATTTTTTACAACCCTTTTTTTTTCTTGATAATGCAGTCAACGATGTTGGATTATTTTTTTCTTTTTACTGTATATTTTCTGATAAGGATCTAAAAAAATAAGTAAATTTTTGGTTAGAAAGTTGAAAATCAATTTTTTTTTTCTTTTTTAGTTTTTAAATGTTAAACAAATAATTTTTACATGAGATTTTTCTAGACTGTTCTCTTAATAAGTAAAACTTACTGCTGTGTTATTCATATATTTGGAGAGATCTTCAATAAATGTAGCAAACGTGTTCATTTCTTTTTTTTTAATTTATTAAATTCCATTAAAGCTTTTTTTATAAAAAGAATGTTTCAAGTTTATTATTTCTGTGAGGAAGATTTTTTTTTTTTTGCGTAACAATATTTTTTAAAAGTAATGTTTATCCTTGTTCAAAAATATAAGTCGAGAAATACAAATATATTTTCATTAAATAAACCTTATAAACTATAACTTTTTATATATTTATTCCCAAATATTTTTAAAAAATTTTTTGGCATCAACAAGTTTTATAACACTTACAAAATTCATTAAAAATTCGTTTTTTTTTTGTATTTATGCAGAATACGGACCGTGCTAAAATAATGATGTCATTTATAAACCCATTCTTAACTAAATTATACATTTTTCTATAATTTTGATTTTAAAAATATATACTTCTGCGCTAGTAACTTTGTAATTAAATTATTTCTTTGAATTTAAACCGTTTTCATTTTTTTAATTATTTATCATTTGCATTTGTTTTTTTTTTAAAGATTTATCATTCATTCTCATTTGTAAAAAAATTTATTGTTCGATTTTAATTTCTTTGATTATTGTTAATTCCCTAGATTCATAATTCAGTTTTTTAAATATTTGATTGTCCCCTGCTTCAAACATAATTTTACATACATAATTCTTGTTTTAGCTTTTATATTGTATAAAATTGAGTTTCAATATAAATCGAATCATGGTATTTTTAATTCAATTTTAAGAAATAATAAAGGAATTTTAGTTTTAAATCCATGAAACAACAAAATGAGTATTTACACAGTGTTGTTTAGCAGAAATGACACAAAACATTTTCTTTTGTAATTTTTTTTCTTTTTTTAAATTAATATTGAATAAGTTCAGTTTCAGTATAAATAGCGTTTCTTATTTTTGTCTTTTCCAGTACAAGTTTTTAAGTATTCTCATGTTTTTATAAAAAGCTCTCATTCATTATCAGCGGTGACTTATCGACATATCTTACTTACTTGGACATCAGGCGTGACGTCATTTTTCAGTGACGAGGCCTCCCATTTACGAGAATAACGGTCATATATAAAGCATGTTTAGTTATCTCCCTTTTTTCTAGGTGGAGGATTAGGGTTTGCAACATTTTATTTGTTTTCGCACGATAACTGTGTGGTATTCAAACTTTTTCAATTTGTATCTTTTACATAACAATATATTTTTAATGTAATTTTTTATCAGTCATGATTGTTTAAAAGAAAATTTCAAAAATATAGATTTTAGGAGAGCGGGTGGTGTAGTATATTTTAACCCAATATTTTTTAATTTATGTAAATACATTTTGCTAAGCTTTGCTATTTAATCATAGAAAAACTAGGGCTATATCCAAATGAGTTCCGGTTTCGAAAGTCCCAGGAAGTAAACGGTGTTAGTTAATTCGAAGATCTCGTCGAGTTACCTCCCGTTTTGTATCCTTTACTTAATGTGTTAGGATTTCCATCAATATCATCTACTGGATTTGGTACATATGTGCTTCGATTACGTTTATTTTGTTTAATTTATTAGATGTGAAAAAAGTACATATTTTTTGTGTGCTTCTACACTCTATCTCCGAAATTGGAAACGCCATTTTATTTCACGCACCTGCTGTCTAAATCCAAGGGAGAAGTCAATATTTTAAACTATGGCCGAAGTTAGAAAAAAAAAACTTCCGGAAAGAACTATGAAAAAACTAAATAAAGTGAAAGAGAACATATATTCATAATTGTTTAATTGGAAATGTTTCGATTCAATTAATTTAATTTCATGAAACATATTTTTTTTTTAATTAAAAACAGATAATGAAATGACATAAACTGGGCGAGCGCCATTTGAAAACCAAAACATTTATTGTATAAAAATTTATCCAAATATAATTGTAAAAACATTTACTGAAAAGTTTACGTAAGAAAATAGAATTTTAATAAAACAATTTTGTAATGAAAGCAACGTTGGATTTTTATAAAATAGTTTTTTTGTTTTTTTTCGAACAAATAAATAATTCTAAACATTAAATAAAGTAACAAATGTTACTTTTAGGGTAATTTATTCTTTCCGGAAGCAATCGTTCTCTAGTTTAATTTTTTTGTTATTTATTTCATGCTTCGGCCATAGTTTAAAATAATGATTTCTCCCTTGCATTTAAACTACAAGTACGTGAAATAAAATGGCGTCTCCAGCTTCGGCTTTAAAGTGTAGAAGTACCTTTTTTTAATTTGTTAACATTCATATTCTTTCCCATTTATTTACGTATACATTTAATTTATTTTATGTACACATATATTTAAATTATTTGAACATACATTTAATTTGTTTTACTTCATTAAAAAATATTTTACATTCAGTATTAATTATTTCTGCAAAAATATATCTGCAAATAAACATATTTTTAAAAAAATATGTAAATAAACATTCATTTTTTTAAAAATCAGTTTAATAAGGATATTCTTATATTAAAAAAATATTTTACTTTTGGCAAATTAACAAATGTTTTTTTTTTTTCTGATGACTTTCAAAACCGGAGTACATATGCAATAAAGCGTTAAACAATGTAAGTGAGTGTGGTAAAATTTGTGTGTGTGTGTGTAGTAAAAGTTTTAAATTTCTGTATGTGTATGTATATATATATATATATATATATATATATATATACATATATATATATATATATATATATATATATATATATATATATATATTTGTATATTTTGTCAGCAAGTCATTATTCAAGCACATCTGATTGAACACGACATAGTTATTCTTTTTTCCGATTTTTCTGAATATATTTTCTATTTGCCTAGCGGTCTTTTTAATTTTAGCAGGCATGTTATATAAAATGGCGTTCAAAAATAGTTGTTCGGCCATATTCTTCTAAAAAAATATATATATAAATACACCAAGCCTCAAAGGAAAAGAAAACAACAACAACAATCGCTCCTGATGATCGGATGCACCGATAGAAAGTGCTTGAGAAGAATATGGCCGAACAACTTTTGGGGGCCATTTTATATTAAATGCCGGCAACATAGAAAATATATCCAGAAAGATCGAAAAAAAAGAATAACTCTGTCGTGTTCAATTAGATGTGCCTGAATATATATATATATATATATATATATATATATATATATATATATATATATATATATATATATATATATATGTGTGTGTGTGTGTGCGTGTTGTAAAAGTTTAGAATTTGTGTGTGTGTGGTTAAAGTTCTTCTGGAAATGATATCATTTCTCTTAAAATTATGGTGTCAGTAGTGTAGAGGGGAAAAAACACTGCATCATTGAAATTCATGTTGAAGCAAGAGTTGCCTATTCACTAACCGTGATAATGTATTTATGTATTAATTCGGAATTCCTAATAAGACATCTAAAAATGACATCATTTATCTTAAAAATTATGGTGGCGGTGGTGGGGAGAGAAATTAGTTCATATGTTGTACAATACCCGTCTAGAGTAGGTTAAATTACTTCATATATATATATATATATATATATATATATATATATATATATATATATATATATTTACATTACCCGTCCTAGGGAAGGTAAAATTATTTCATACATTTGTTTTTTTTTATATCCATCGTAGGGTAGGTAAAATATTCTTTTGCTTGGGATAGAAAACGAAACATATTCATTAAAAAATCCTCAATATACTAAGAATAACAGATGTGTTCAACCGCAGCCTCATTTTTCTTTTTGTTTTATATGGTTCTGAGCAATGCCGGGTAGCCCTACTAGTTGTTGAATAAATAGGTTTTTTTAAACTTAAGTGTTACTAATATGATAACTTTCTATTTATGTTTAAATTTTGCAACAACAAAAAAAAAAAATTACTTTGATAAAATACGATAATTTTACTTTTTTCCATCTATGCGCTTTTTTATAGTTGAATTTTTTTTGTAAGAAGAAAAAAACGAATGCATAAACACTATCATTTCAACCGATAGCATCAATCTCCAACCATTTTTAAAATTTTTGTCTTTGATAGCAAATTTAATTAGATATTAGAAACATTGTGACCCGTTGAGTCACTAATTCAGATCAGATTAGCTTGTTAGAATCAGGAAATGTGAATTTACAAATCCATTTTTTTTAAAAATCAAAATGATTCTTTTCTGTTCTGTTTCTCTTCAACCCTTCTTTTTCTTCATCCAATCTTTCTCTCCTTCTCCTTTTCTTTATCTCTCTCTCTTTCACTCTCGCTCCAGCTATGTATTAAATGATATCATTACTATGGTGATATTTCCTATTCTTTATAATGGGCTATTTCAATTCTGTGCATATCCAATTTTAAGTTTTTTTATGCAATAAGTGTATGTTGAAAAATAATTAATGAAAATACAATCAGCTTTATTATGTTTGCCTGCTAATCAACAGTAAGAGAGAGTGATGGAAGAGAGTTATAGAAACTGTAAAATATATACAAGAATGAGAAAGTAGAAAAAAATCATACACTGAGATAGGCTGAAAGTAAAAGACAGAAACAATGATAGTCAAGATTGTCTGCTCGTTTTGACTTCCGGTTTCAGCTGTCCAAGTTGCAGCATAATTAGACATGCTTAAGCAGACAAGAAAGCCATTCTTAATATCGGGGGGAAAAAAGGACGGCTTTCACATTATCTGCTTATCACTAATCAAAAGGGACCACATTTTGCTTGTTACCGTCGTCCACTCTGCAGAGCAAAACCAGGAAGTCGAATAGAATAGTAAATTTTGAGATGCGTGATTTTTCTTTTCTTTCTTTTTTTTTTTTTTAAATATAACTCGACCCTTAATCTGAGTAATATTTTAGTACATATTTTGTGGGTTAATATATATATATATATATATATATATATATATATATATATAGGACGATTAAGCTACACTGAATATTCTGCGTTTCATCCAACTATAGGATTCGTCAGGCTTATGCGCGAATTCTGTGGTTGCTTCTTGTTTTTATATATGTTGAGGATTTCTAGTTGGCCAATCAGCTTTCTAGTATCCACCGCGCCCCTTCCTATCAGCCAATGGGCATGCATTTTATCAAACAAAGGATCTGTTTTAGAACTAGGTTAGTGGTTTTAGGTAGACGTTCTCCTTTTTTTCTTTTTTTTTTATCACTTTTGAAGTAAATACTTAAAGTTTACGCATAAATCTATACTTTCATATATTAAATTTATGTGAATAAATGAAGTAGTTATATATATATATATATATATATATATATATATATATATATATATATATATATATATATATATATATTAAACGACCTGATGAAAATAATTCTTGATTAGCTCATATTTAGTATAATAGATTATGTTAATATTCCATTTTAATGGGTTTTTGTTGGGTTTTTTTTAATGGACATGAGTATCTGTTGGAAAATAATTCATGAAAATATTTTTAAAAGCTAATTAACTTTAATTTGTTTTTCTTTCCGTTTTAGTTTTTTTTTTGTAAAAAATAGTTTTGAAAGTTCAGTTAATACGATGTCATTTAGAATACAACATTTTTGCAACGGTGTTAAGCAGGTTCTTCCTATAGCGAAACTAAAATCTAAACAAATTGTCTGGTTGGAACATTTAAGTGTTACAATGAATATTGAACTAATTTCTCTTTAGAACTGATATAATATATTAAAGTTTAATGACGTCCTCTAATTATTTTTACAGCAAATGGATATTTGTAGCACTACTCTGTCCTAAGATAATTTTTCTTCCAGTAATATATATATATATATATATATATATATATATATATATATATATATATATATTTCAAGAAAATATTTATAATTTCAATTTACAAATTAAATAGGTTTTCAAATTTCAAGCACATAAATTTATTTATACGACAATCGCAACCAGATAAAAAGCTCAATATTCAAGATGGAGCAATCGTATAGGAACAATTGTAATAATTAAATTAATAAAATTATATATGATATAATTAAATTAATTTAATTAATAAAAGCCATTTGTTGAATAGAGAAGTGATTGACAGTCAATCACTTGATATATATATATATATATATATATATATGTATATATATATACACACACTTGATATATATATATATATATATATATATATATGTATATATATACACACACACACATATATATATATATATATATATATATATATATATATATATATATATACATTTGTTGTTTATTTTACTTTTTCAAAATAAAACAGATCTGTATCAAAACGGCTAACCTAGTATAGACAAAAGGCTTGATATCATTTTTTATAGAATTTTTAATAAATAATTAATGTGACTTTCGTTGACATTTTACTGCAGTTTCATGGGATATCTGATTGCTAAAAGTGTATTAAAAATCCTTAATGTCTCTTCATTTGAAGTTTGAATTGGTTTGAAAATGAAAAGATGTGTTAAGAATCTGACGAGTTGATATTCCCTGAAACTGCCGTAAAATGTTAAATCACATTATTTGTTTAGTACATAAATATTTTTCATTTATGTATTTATTTTTGCTTCTAGTTTTTGAAGTTTAATGACAAAATAAATTCTGGATGCAATTACCAAAATATTGGTATTTATACTGAAATAAAATCAACTCCATCTCGTATCTATAAGCATTTATTTCGATATGTCTCTTATGGGGATTTCATTTTACAATGGGTTGAATGGAAAATTGCAACAAATTATACAAATCCTGTTAGTAATAAGTTAGAATTGCTTACTAAATAAGTTGTGCTTTGGGTGTGGCACATGTTTGAACTTGGTGTATGGTGTAATAATAACCTCTAAAAATTGCTTCCAGCTAGGAGCATTTCAGGAAGAAATCACTAAATCACGGCCTAATTTTCTTGCAAAAATTTCTGCACAGGCATTAAAACAAAAAAAATTTCTTTGCCAATTATCATTATATGAAGAATCCTTTAGAGTTAAAATCTATTGAGAAATACACATTTTGTATTGAAAAACACACATTTTAAATATGTAAACATTAAGTCATTCAATATGGGCCAAAAGACGGCCATTTTGAATAACTTGTTATTCTTTACCTGATATTTACATATTTAAAGTGTGTATTTCTAAATACAAAATGTGTATTTCTAAATAAATTTTAACTCCAAAAGATTCATCATTAATGGTATTTAACAAAAAAAAAAAAATTTGTGATGCCTAGACAGAATCTTTTCTCGCAATAAACTCATACTATGATTTAGTGGCTTTGCTGATAAAACAGATACTATACTGGTATTTTAGCCCGGAGATTTGATACAAATATAATATTAAAACGATTAAAAAACAAAACCAAACAAACAAAAAATAACAAAAACAAATGTCAATAGTATATCAATTACAGTTTTTTTTTTCAATTTATTTTTAGTTAACTGTTATTTAATGTTTGTTGCTACATTTCTAAAATGTTACTGACGTTGGACATTTTCACATTTTAATTAGTAGGTTTATTTTTCTTATCCAAAAGTTTAGTTTAATTATTTGTTAGAAATATATTTACATTAAAAAAAAAATGACATAGTTAAAACATAAGATGAAAGCAGTACATCATATTAGGACGTGTCTGGCTTTTATACAGCTACAGGATTGAGTTAACATGATTATTTCAACACGCTTAGCGTGTTATGAATTGAAGTAATATCCCTGTTTCGTACGTGTGGAAAAATTAATTTAATTTTTTTTCTAATTTATTTTTATTGCATTTTCTTTATTTTCATGTATATTTTCTTTTCTTTATTTACACACACACACACACACACACACACACACACACACACACACAATAATATACGCTTATAATTAAACAACAGCTATTATTCGATTTAATTTAATAAATTTGCTTCAGTCGCCATGTATGAAAAATTCGCTCAGAAGAGGATACAGTAGCCCATCTTGGGGTTTGTATTACTGTACACATAGATTCAAAAAAGTTGTCAAAAAACAAATATATAACAAATAAATGTTATCAAAGGCAAGATAAGTTACTTTCCTACCAAACTGGATATATTTTTCGTACTTTTATTCAATGTAATATGTTTATTCAGCTCGAAAAGCATACAGTGTTTACCGATGTATAGGAAAATTCAAAATGGCGCCCAAACACGGTAAGTTTGAGAAAAGGTGTTATAAATAATAAATTAAACAAAATACTGTTAGAAATTCGCTCAATATATGTTACCATGACATAAGTTGACATATATTCGATGGTTTTTTAATAGTATTTTGTCTAATTTATTATTTATAACACCTTTTCCCAAACTTAACCTGTTAAAGAGAGAGTCGGGCGCCATTTTGAATTTTCCAATACATCGGTAAACACTGCATGTTTTTCGAGCTGAATAAACATGTTACATTGAATAAAAACACAAAAAATATATCCAGTTTGGTAGAAAAGTAACTTATCTCTCCTTTGATAACATTTATTTGTTATATATTTGTTTTTTTTGACAACTTTTTTGAATCTATGTGTACAGTAATACAAACCCCCATCTTGAATTGCCGCATTTACTGTACCTGGACGTTCATTCCAAGGTTTATTACTATGACTGTATGCATTACTATTTTTATATATGTATTAATGTATTTCAAACAGAGTGTCGCATATATATATATATATATATATATATATATATATATATATATATATATATATATATATATATATATATATATATATATATATTTATTGTGTATGTGTGTTATCGCTTAATTATATATAGGTTACCTTTCTTTTAAAAACCAGGATTCGGCCTCTGTTAATAATATATAAATATAATAAAATCGTCAACCTTGCATAAAGCGATGTTCCGGCCAGGGCCATTGAACTCTGATCAAGCTTACTTCATATACTAATTTGACATAATAACGGGTTTAAAGCGTTTTCTTTCCATGTTAATTAATCGTGGTGTTTTGCTTGAATACCAGACTGCGGAGTTAGAACTGACTTTGTAACTGGGTTTGAATTATACGACTGGCAGTAATTATAATTTCCTACACAGAAGATTGCATGAGCATGAAACACTAGTGTCTGTAAGTAAAAATTATATATATATAGGATAAAGACCGTTTAAGGTATCCTTATCAAGCTCTCTTCAGCCAATATTCGTCTTCGTATTGACGAATATTGGCTGAAGAGAGTTGATAAGGATACCGTAAACGGTCCTTATTATCGGGCTTGAAACCGACGGTACCAATGATTTGTCTCATCTAACAACTTTCTGGACACAAAATATAAATACGCTCTTACATTTCGGATTTTCCTTTTAATTTAGCACTCTGCTGGATTTCTTTTTCCAAAAAAACTAATCATATATATATATATATATATATATGGGAAAAATATGCTTATTCAATTACATTTCACCCTTTGCTTATACCAATCCTTTTATTTATGAAGCTCGATGTATATTATATATTACAACAGAGCATATACAAATAAGTGACAAAAAGTCTATATTAAAAATTACAAGATTTTGTTCATTTTACCATTTATTTATTTCAGCATGTTAAAATATTCGATTCTTGACAACATCTGCTTCATAGCGCAGAAGCAATCATATAACTATTATAATTATTATCCTTATATGATTTTTTTCTGCGCTATGAAACCGGTGCTGTCAAGAATTGAACATTTTATCATGCTGAAAGAAATAAACGGTAATGGGAACAAAATCTTCAGATTTGGATTAAAAACCTGTTGTCATATATAGCCGCACTGATGAGCTGTGAAACAACGAAATAGTACTGTATGTGGATCACTATATATATATATATATATATATATATATATATATATATATATATATATATATATATATGATTTTGTTTGTTTTTCCTGTTGAAACTGATTCATTATTTATAATTATTAATCTTTAATCAATATATATATATATATATATATATATATATATTTATATACAGGATTTTGTTTGTTTTTCCTGTTGAAACTAATTCATTATTTATAATTATTAATCTTTATAATCAATATATATATATATATATATATATATATATATATATATATATATATATATATGAATCATGGAATTTAATGAGTAATTGTGGTAGTATAAACACAAATCTTGTATCTGCATCATTATTAGGGCTAGGACAACAGCATATTCTTTTCATTGTTTTGACTCTCGAGTGTGTATCCGTTGATGCCTTACTTATAGAGTAATGTGGTTCTCGGTTGATTAACTGTGTCTAACTGTGCCGGATATATACTCGAGAGTCAAAACAATGAGAAGAATATGCTGTTGTCACAGCCCTGATCATTATAGTCATCTTATTATTTTATGAGCCTTGTTTTTGTATAATTTTGACCACTTATATTTATTATCAAAAACGTCTTTGGTGTTATTTGTTTTGATCGTTTTTGACTAGTTGAAACCAAATAAAATAGTTTCTCAGTTCATAGCAAACAGCCAGACAGACAGTTCACTTCCTTATGTATTGTTTTTGATTTTTGTGAGTACATGCAAGCAATCCTAAACATAACTAGTGTTTAATTACTTAAGTTTATATTGAATTCATTTTAATCGTCTTTAAAAATAATATTTTATATAACAATTTTCTGGATTAGTAAAATGTTTATGGGTTCAACATTGAGTAAATTTTTATTTTAACATTATGTTTAAAATTTTGTTTTGTGTATTTTTAAGGGGTTGGTGGGTGTAAAAGATTTTTTTTTCTTTATTTGGGAGGGGAGGCAGGTATTTGTAGTAGTTAGTCATAAATTTTTGGTAATTTTATAGAATCACTTCCGTCTACAATCAGGTGATTCATTTATTTTATTATTTTTTTAATTTAGTGTTAGGATTACAAATCATGTTTTAGAGTACCCGAAAAAAAAAAAAAAAAAAAAGACTTGGCATCACCGGATTGAGAAACAGGCGTGATTTTATTAAATGACCAAATTCTTCTTCCTTTATCGGCTTTTTTTTTCTTCTTCTTTTTATCTTCTTTCTTCATGCATTAACAGATGAATGATTTCACAAAAGAAGTGAATGAAAGAATGAATTCTACTTTCATTCTTATGTTCTTTCTTTTCTTTCTGACTCTCCCATGGTATAATACCATCATCAGCGTCATTGTAGCTACTTCAGCACAATTTTATTCACATTTGTTGTTTTTGTTCTCTCCTTCTTTGGACTAAACCGAAATCATAACCAAAATGAATAAAAAGAAGAATAAACTTTGAAAGTGTAAAACGTAAAGTGAAGAACGTAACGATTCCAATCATGTTGGAAAAATCACTCGAAGCCAAACTGTCAGCAGCAGCAGCAGCAGTTGAAGTGGTGGTCGTCGTATCTCGAGCGGGAGGTCACGACTTCCTTATTTCCAGACGTTTCCTACTCTGTAAATAAAAATAGATAAATAATAAGCATTAGCAAAGCAATTATGACATTATATCATGAAACATTTAAAAAAAAAAGGTTTTGTTGATACATTTTTAAATCGCTAATAATAATAATAATAATAATAATAATAATAGTACTAGTAGTGGCAATCTTCATCTTCAATTGGTACTACCAGATCAGGTTGTCTGAAGATAACGGCTTCCTGATCTAAATGCACAAAACATTGACATTATTGCTTTTTCCCCCTTTCCTTTTGTCAAACTCGATCATGTTCTGCAAACCCAAAACCAAAAATAAGTTTTCCTTAAAAAAAAAACAACCAAACCAAACACTATGAATAAATATTTGAAAATATATAAAGAACTTTTATGCATAAAATTTTACCAAAATTGCCAGATTTTTCATTAAATAACCCAATCAATGTTGATATGCCGTAAAAAAATCAAACCAAAGTTACATTTGTTTTAATGTCTATTTTACATGTTGGCATATGTTAGATGGTTTTCCAAAATTGACTTCCAAACTAATACATCTTCAGCCAGGTTTTTATTTATCTCTCGTTCTTTTTTACCAGTGTAACAGAGCGTGGACGCACATTTGCAAATGCGATCTGATGTCACGATAGCGAAAAAGAAAGGGACTATAAAAAAGAACATGTGCACGGACAGAAGAACACGTTCAAAATGACAGAGGTATGTTTAGTAATAAAAAAAAGTGATAGGCAGACAGGCTTGAACCCGTACCGCAAAGGCGGAAAAGAAAGTGAAAGAAAATCTGAGGTCTTAGTCGATGTTTCCATGACGCGACCGGAAGTCAAAAGCGTTGAAAGTAACTCAAGTCAATCCAACGGTGACGATGACTTGCTAAAATGTCGGCAAAAAAAATCGACCCCTCCTTGTACAAAACGGCCGAGTTTAGGATGAAGAAATTAATGTTTTGGACCAATTTTTCGATATTTGTCGTCCGAGACCTCGAACTTCCAAATGATACTGATCTTGTAAGGATCCGTCGCCTCTGTCAAAAGTTTTTTTGGCGAGACACATAAACATACATATATACATATATACATACATTTAAACAGACAGGTGAGATTTATATTATAGATTATTGTGAAAAAAAAAACACTCAGGATGACAATAGTCTGAAGAATGGAAATATTATTAGGTTGGTGCAAAAAATGTCGTTTTTATCAGTTATATATATACTAAAAAAAAACATTATTTTTTAACTAACCTAATATGTATATATGTATGTTAATGTGTTCAGTCTATTGTTTGCTTTAGCATTTAGCAGTATCAGTGTATTTTAGCATGGAATGGGACTTATTTTCTGTGTATTATTTTCCATTAACCAATTCATACTAAATACGTGTTTCCACCTTCGTCCCTTCACTTCATTTAAAACCATATTTATTTCTACATTAATTTTACACAGAAATAAAATCAGAACAATAATCTACAAAACATTCATAACTACTAACTATTTCTATAGAAAGTTAGGTATGTTTTATATACACCAAGCCTCAAAGGAAAAGAAAAACAACAACAACAATCGCTCCCGCTCCTGATGATAATCGGACGCACAAATAGAAAGCGCTTGAGTAAAATTTGGCTGACCAACAACTATTGGGCGCCATTTTATACAACATGCCGACTGAAATAAAAAAAAAGTCAAAGGCGTTGAAAGTAACTCAAGTCAATCCAACGGTGACGATGACTTGCTAAAATGTCGGCAAAAAAAAAATCGAAAAGATATCCAGAAAAATCGGAAAAAAGAATAACTCTGTCGTGTTCAATCAGACGTGCTTGAATAATGTTTATATTTTTGCGTGTGCAGGATTCACACAACTAATTAACCAATCATCATGGATTTTGGAACACAGCTGTTAGACATGTTCCAAATCTGTGCTATATTGCATTTATTTTAGCTTTATGCAAAGGGGATTTAAAAAAGCAATGGAAACACTTTGTTAAAATGAAAATAATTCCAATTTATGAATTTTTGACGATAGATATTAGACATGAATTAATAAATATTCTCCGGATTTTTAGAGTATTATAAAGAGATTATAGCGAGAATATGGTAACAACTTCCCTGTTGAAAATTCAAATATGTCGGATTTGCATTAAATTTGATCCATAATCATTAGACATCAATGAAGTAATTTCTTAACACCCCTTAAGCTTAAGCCTTAGACATGTTCTAGAATCCAAATGATTTCATGAATTTTGATTGAAATTGAAGTTTACGCATAAATTTATACTTTCGTATATTAATTTATAAAGTAGTTTTATTTATATATATACATATTACTAGTATATTACCCGGTTGTAAGATACGCTTAAATATGATATTTTAATTCATGTAGATTTAGTATTTATCATTATCGAGCAAATGTTCTACTGATTATTAGATTGAACTTTGAAAAGTAAAAAAAAAATGACTTGTGTGCTTTCAGCTAAAATTGAAACAATCTGTAGCGCTGTATTTTGCTAAAAGGCAGAAACTATGCAAAACACATCCACAATGCTGCAATATTCTTCTTTTCGGCATTGCTTTGGACAGTATCTGATCACCTTTTTTTTTCTTGTGTAATATTCACTCTTTTGGGATTCAGTAATAACAAAAATAGTCAGGAGGGCGAATGTGGGGTTAATATTTAGTATGAAATTATAGTATCGTTTCTTTCCTCAGACAGAAAATCCTTCTTGATGGGAGCGATTTTCATTTTTGCCCCATCGATAAGTCATAATATAATAAAAGATAGCTGCGGTCATGACGGCACACTGTTTGATGGCGTTTATGCAGGGCTTTTTCTATGAAAGTGAATAAACTGAATCGGTTTTCATTTCTATTACTGCATTAGTCATTCTTCTATTGTTCTGGTGTTTTTATTTAGATTTTATCGTTCTTAAAATGAATAAACTGGATCAAGGACTTACTTTGCATTGCTGTATTGCTTGTTGCTCTATTATTGTCATTTTCGCAATCAAAAATCAACGGTGGGTGGGTTTTTATTTTCTTTTTTTACTTTAAATCATCACAAATTATTATAATCAAAATTTACATATGAAAAATTAAATTACTCGCTTAGTTATATGATTTTATACAAATATTAGGGCGAACATTGGCAAAGCATAGGCCCCCCCCCCCGCTTTTTTGACAGAGGGTGTAAACTAGTGCAACAAATAATAGGTCTGCAATAATTTCGTTAATGTCGATTTGTTACATTATGTAAGCCTCTGTGTTAGATGGCAATTGCATCAGCTAGTGTTCATCTTGACAAGGATTGAACTAAGCGTAGATCGAAGTGACACGAAGTTATGAAAATAAACAAGTTTCCATGAAAGGTAACAGAAAGGTATCAGGTTAAATAAGTCAAAGTAGAATAAAAACAAATGATTATTAATCGAGATGATAAATGACGTCACGTGTGTCGAGGGGAAACAAAGGGTTTTAAATGAGTTTTCTATGGAACACTAGGTGAGGCAAATCGCCAATAATGCGGTAATAACTGAAATGAAAATTTAAAAGCACGAGATTAAAATCTGTCCTAAAGTTGTCTGTTTACTATGTCCACCATTTATCCTTAGTCTTAATTAATTAGAAAGTTAAATAGATTTTTAATTTCTCTCTCTCTCTCTCTCTCTCTCTCTCTCTCTCTCTCTCTCTCTCTCTCTCTCTCTCTCTCTCTCTCTTGCACGATTTATGTCCCTCTAAAATCGTTTTAGTCTTCTGTACAAGGTAATAAGCTATATCTGCCTAGGTAAACTGATGAGACGATCAGAGTCAATACGACAGTGACCATTGGACGAATCACCAGATATAACACGACAGTGGAATATACGGCATAATCACGTTGACGCACTGGTACCCGTCAGATCATCAAAGTTAAGCAACGTTGAGCCTGGTCATTACTAATTTGGGAATTCCAGGCGCTGTATGTAGGAGGATATCGACACCGCCCGCCAAGAGTTGTAAAAACCTAATGTCGTCATCTTTCCTAACGGGGATATACATGCGACGACTGGGGACCGTTTATGAATTTCATACTCCCATGGAACTTTCTCCTGCAGAGGAAGCTGGTTAAACCCGAATAGTTAGTGCCACTTCACGCACACAGTGGAAGAAGAAAAAAAACGATAAAGAGAATTGTGCAAAATGAGTTACCAATGGAGAAGAAATTGCTAAAAAAAAAAAGGTAATTTCGTCAACCGTGTAACTTTCAAGTGTCTTTAGTTTTCACATTCTAGGATAAATGTTTCTGACAAAGAGGAAAGAATTGCTGCTTTTGAGTCGGAATCTATTCCATCTAACACTCATCGTTGGCAAGTTTTTGACCTTGCAGTGGTATTTTTTTAGCTCCTGACATCAAGTGGCTTCATGCTTTGTCAGGGGTGATTTCAATTTAAAAGAAAATTCACGCACTATAGTTATAACGAACATTTCAGGCTGCTACGTCATTAAAAAAACGAAGACAAGATAATTAATTAAGTTATTCACACACACACACGCGCATACACACACACACACACACACACACACACACACACACACATTATAATGAACATTGACGATATGGAAAAAAGGAGGACAAAGGAATTAATTGACGTGAAAGATGCGTAAAACAAAACTCAGGAAGTATAGTAACATACAAACACATTTTTTTTTTGTTTTTGTTTTTTTGTTTTTTTAATGTTGTGAAAAATCCAGCTTTCTAAAAATGGACACTTTGGATTGAAGCAAAAAAATAAAAATTGCTTCAGTCAAGAAGGATTCCTAGTTGACTTAATAAAGACAGAACAGATATTACCTTTGAATTACTTATTCTCCATGTAATGAGAGGTGACAGTGGTCAAGTAGTTAACAACACGGACTGACAACAAAAATCATTTTCACTTAGTATGTTTGGCAACTGTCACGTGGTCTCTAACGTAAGTACCTAATGTCTTTCAAGAAAGAATTCTGACTAGAAAAATATCATGGAAACCAATGCCAACAATAGAATCTTTAGATTTATACGGTCTGGTGACGATTGCCAAGTAATGAAATATAATAAAAATAGATTATGAAAAATTCGTCACAAGGCTATCAAATGGTTTGCAACTTTTTTTTTCTTTTTACTCGCCTTCATCCCAAACAAGGCATATCACCACTTTGACGTAAGGGACTACTATTTGGGGCCATGTCTAGGAAAGATTAACAAGATGTTGATTTACGTTACAGTTGAATTTCTGCATATCAGTACAGTCAAGGAAACGGGTAACAGGTAGGAAATTCCAAATTCTAGCTGGTCTGAGGAAGAAGCTATGGGAGTAGAAAGCTGTATGACATTTAGGGACATCAAAAGTGAAAGGGTGTGATTTTGTTGCTAAGTGGTTTTGTTGGAGATATGTAAGTGCAATGAATTCATCAGAGCACATTCCATTAAAGTACTTGCAAAACAGGCACAGGGATGCAATATTGTGGAGATGGGACAGGGGTTGGAGCTTAGCTGACAAAGTAGAACTTTTTAGATTGGAGACCCTTTTTTTAACCTTATCATAGACTAGTGGTAGATGCACCAGCCCAGATGTGCCAACAGTCTATCCTACTTTCTGCTAAAATTATTGCAATCACAACTGTTAAAATGTTTTTGATTGCCAGTGAGGGTTTGACCCAATGATTCCGACGATCTTGCTTATAACTTACGATCAGGACAATCAACCAATCAGAAGCTTTAAACTTTATTATAAAAAATATCGAATTTTGGATTCAATTCAGTTCGCTGTCAACCTCTGTCTTGAAACAACTGAATCGTGACTGCATTGATTCTTCGCCGCGATCTTTGTTACTAAGAATTACTCAACACTTGGGATCGTGACTGCATTGATTCTTTGCCGATTTGATTTACTGCCGCCATCTTTGTTCAACATAATGTCTCAACACTTAACAACAATTCCACATTTATTTTAGGGACTAAGTGTTTAAAGTTTTAATCTTTTTTTTTGATAACTATAAGTTTATTATATCATTTTTTTATTTATACAAATATTATTGGCTACATATGTGCATACATAATTTAATATATGCACATATCCATATGCACATGTTTAAGTCTAGTATTATCGGTGCATTATACATTTGTATATAATGTATGAAAAAAAAAAGAAATGTATAATTACTCGATGATACTGGACTTTGAATAAAGTTCCACTTAAACAATGTATGTATATATGTAGCCAACAATGTATGCATATATGTAGCCAATAATGTTAGTATGAATAAAAAAGTGATACTGTAATACTATTATAGCTGTTATTAAGCAGTATCATATAAACAGTGCAGCTTCATTGGATTAAGAAACACCAAATATACAAGTACTAAATATTAATGATGTGTCGATTCCAATATTTTTCTCGATTCCAATACAATTACCGATTCTGATTCTTTATAAATCCTTAAATATTTTACTACCAAGTTATTTTTTTCTAATTATCATAAAACATATTAAATGTACAAATATTTTCTCAAATGTAAAAACACATTTGTTGGGGATGTAGATTTGAACTTTTCTGATATTTAAAATCAATAAATATTGATTATTTTATTATTACCAGCAGTGGAAGATTTTGTTTTAAACAAAATCAAATAAAAAATAAATAAATAATTAAAAGGAATTGTTTTTTGGCATCAGTAAATAGGCACAAATTTTTCCGATACTTATTTCCGATACCCCTAAAGGTTCCGATTTTTCCGATTCTCATTTCCCATTCAGTCGTCCTAATATTACTAAATATGTGTATTCAACTAGATTGCATGATTATTATACATTTTCTAAATTCTTAAATTAATAATTAATGAGAAGCTAAAGGCCACACATCAATCGAATGCTGATTACGTGACGAATACAAGGAGAGGGAACCTCTACATACTCATTGTCTGGAGAAGGTGAGAAGAGAGTAAATACTATCTAGGCGTTCGCTTGTCTTTGTTCTCCTCCCTTTCTCTTGGCCCCTTCTCTTTTCCAATCTCTCTCTCTCTCTCTCTCTCTCTCTCTCTCTCTCTCTCTCTCTCTCTCTCTCTCTCTGTGTTATTTAGTAGTAAACATTTTACATCGATTCATTTCACTATATTAAATTAGTTTTTTATGCAATAGTAATTAAAATAATATTTAATAGGGATTTTAAAAAGTTTCTTTTAATACTATTGCATTTTTTTATTTCCATAAATAATCTATTAGTTCTAAATAACAAAAATAAGGAGCGAGTCACAAAGTGGTGAGAAAAATACAGATGCACAAGAACTTACACAATTGTCTTGATTTTATATATATATATATATATATATATATATATATATATATATATATATATATATATATATATATATATACTAGCGGGGGGGGGGCAGCTTTGACCAGGCATTAAATATGATATTTTAATTTATCCATATTTCGTATACATTATTATAGAGTCGTGATTTCAAAAGTACAAAATAAATTATTTAGGTGCGATCAGCTAGAATCAAAACCCAACCTGTAGCAATCAAAAATGATAACGCTACCACTGTATCAATGTGGCATGCACATAAACTGATTAAAAATTAAAAATAAACTAAGATTAATGTACAAAATATTTAATAATTTTTCAATTTTGATCCATTTTTGACCCCTTTAAAACAATTTTAACCGGCTTAGTACCCATAAAATAATAGCCTATAACAAATCCAATCATTTGAGGCTCTGTCGGTGGGGCATTAGAATACGCTGACTGCCCCCCTGCTGAAGGTAAAAGTCCCTCAATGGGGGTCCTGGATATGACCTTAAACTATATCCAGTGGTGAGGCCCCAGCTTGTGGGCTTTGGGGAGTGTGGAGCCACCCTTTAATTATCATTGCTCCCAGGTCCACTCTGACCCGGAGTGGTAGTACCCGTTAGGGTTCCAACTATGGGTTGAATAGAAACCGACGTGAAAACAACAAAGATATTTATTAAAAAAATTTTTCTTCAAAATCTTTGGATTCAGCATTAAATAACCTGAAAAGGGTTGATATGCTGTAAAACAAAAATAACCAACCAATCATTTGAGGCTCCTAGTGCCGCTCTGCAACTTTTAGTTTCGGAGGAGATAGAGTTTGAAAATATGGAGACAAACAGACAGACATACAGTTAGACCAACTGATAAATATATAGCCGTTTATATATTAGATATATATTGCATACGAGTGTACTGAATATTAACTTTCGTTAACCTAATTACTGATGAATTATCTTCCAAGAATTTGAGTTGATTTACATTTAAACTTTTTTCTTTTTATTTTTATTTTCTTACTCTTCTCTTAATTCTTCCGTCCTTGATTTTGTCCTGATTTATTTATATTTTATAATTAAAATTTTTTTTATCGGAACTTTATTGTAAACTTTTGGAAGTTTAAAAAAAAAAAAAATGTATAAGTTTTCAAATTTTTAAAAATATTTTTATAAATTTAATTTTTTTAATATTTTTATAAATTTAAAAAAGCTTTTCTTATTTAATTTTTATATATTGCTTTGCATAATTGTTTTTAGCCTTTATCGTTTCTTTCTGTCCCTTCCCTCTTTTATACTCATCATATCACCCCACCCCCACCCCCTAAATTTTTTTTCCAATTCTAATTTCAAAATGTTGCTATTTCTAATCTGAATGTTTCCAAAGTCGGTGTTTTCTTTGTACCTTTTATATTTGTATAATGCCGGCTTTTTCTCTTCTGACGAAAAGCATTTAGCTTCGAAATGCCATAGCCTAAAGATGTTTCCCCCCTTATTTTTCATTCTATAATCCTTATTGACTTGATAATGTAATAAAGTTCCTATGTATCTTTACTTATTATCTTAACTTATTCTATCTACTATCGATTATTGATTGGATGAGGAGGGGGTAAAAAGGCTGACATTAATTGAAATCTTTATAACTTTATAGTTGTTACCTCCCTCAAGGCATACCAGGCGTTTCTCAGTAATCAATGTGCACCCTGTGCACAATTTCTGAACTCCCTATTATCACTTCTATTTTTAATTTCTAACTGAATTTCTATAATTTTCAAATAAAATCTCATATTTTTCATGGTTGTCAATCATCTGAACGTAAATACCATAATATTGTCGTACCCATTTAATTAAAATGAAATATACTTATTCCAATACGTGGAGTAGTGTAGTTTCAGGGTATATATGGATATTGTGGTCTATCTTTAAAATTTTTAATAGATGTTTACAACACAGATATGCACTACAAATTTATATACAAGGTATAAAAATAATATTGTCGACCTAGAAAATATGCCATGATTCCATTTCCATTTGAAAAGCAGCTTTCTTCTTTTGTTGCAGACCATCTACTAGTTGGCCAGTTGTGTACAAATCCAAAGAGCAATAGGAGCCTTCTATCATGTCTGAAAGTGACACAATGTTCGAGTGAGATTGCAGATGCGCTGCTGTACAATTCATGCTTTCTACCGATTCAAGTTATGACAACAGGACCATTGCCAGCACCCTCAACATGCATCGCTGGATTACTATGAATAACAGAGACGTGTCCAGAGTGATGAAAATAAAGTTTCTGGCTACGGCTATGGTCTTTGGTGTGGTTTCAAGTCAGGGCCACATCATGCCACCTCACATCTTCAAAGCCAGCTTGAAATCAACACCAAAGTGTACCTAGATGTGCTAAAGAGTGTGATGGTCCCCTGGTGCAATCAGGTGGCTGCTGGCAAACCCTGAGTGTGGCAGCAGAACTCGGCGCCGGCCTGCAAAGAGACCCAGGCTTGGCTTCAGGAAGAGTGTTACGACTTTGTACTCTTCTCTCACTGGTCCCCCCTCCTCCCCCGACTTGTACCCGCTGGACTACTTCATTTAGTCATACGTCGAGAACATCACGAAACCAGCCTGATCACTGCCATCTACCGAATATTCCCCAAGCTCCTGCCGACATGTGGAAAAAGCATGTTCTCAGTTCCAGACCCGAATAGAGCCGGTGATTGAGGCTGAAGGCGGCTACATTGAATAGATGTCAGCTCTACTACATAATCAAGTTACCTGAATTGATGTTTTCAATAACAGTTTTAAAATAAAGCTGTAGTGTTGTTTTCTTTCAAGCAACAAATTTATCATTCCATCCTGTATAGAGATGGTTCATTTTTTAATTTTATGATTTCTGTTAAATTTTTTTTTTAATTTATTTTACTTAAATTTATTTTTCATTCAGATAGTACTGAAAAACATTAATTGTCTCACCTAGCAATGGAAAACATGACAAGCGTTTAGTCACATTATTTGGATTCTTCAGACTACTGTTCTTATCTTGAGTGTTATTTTCAAAACGCTTCAGTCGATGCAACTTCTGATCGTCTTCAGATGTATCTTGTCGAACTTCTGATCGTCTTCGAACTCGAAAATCTGCATAGAATCTCAAGCCGAACCCCTTTATTCAAATTTCCAGGATAGCGTGCTCTCGTTTTGTCAGCCATGACCGAAGAGAGGTCCTAAGTAATTAGCAATTGTATTTGCCCACACTGAATATTAGACTTTCATGATACACCTGTATATATTATTTAATTGAGATGAGTATTATTTATTAATTTATTTATTGCGAACTATTATCCTCATCTTTCTTAGTTGTTGTTTCACGACATTTCGGCCAACTATTTATCTGGGCTTCATCAGGTAGTAACTGCGACAGGATAGGAACTCCGAATCTCCTAACTGCATTCTCAGCAATTACTGCCATCCATAGTTGTTGTCGTCTCACCACGTTTTAGCCAAGTAAGCCTCTGGTCGGCTTTGGGTAGGATTGAAACCGCTATCTTCAGACAATTCTCACCTGGAAGCGTAGATATTCAATGTCTCTATCCACTGCGCCACGGGCCCCGAAGCTTTAGGTACACCTGGTTCGGTTGTATCACATGATGACAAACAAGATGAGATATGTTATCGAGGTCGCGCTGGCTGCTAATGCATGTACAACTCTCTAGTTTTTTTTTTTTAATTTATTTATTAAGCCGGAAAGGCACACGTTCGTCAAATATGAACTTGAAAATGTGTCGGCTAGTAGAAGCATTTTAAGAAATGAAAACTATAGAATAAAAAGGCAAACTGTTTTAAAAACAGTTTGCCTTTTTATTCTATATTTCTCGTTTTTCAAGATGCCTCTATTGGTCGACACATTTTCAACTTCATATATAATCTTATATATATATATATATATATATATATATATATATATATATATTATTATGATAATTAAATTAATAATTATTGTTTATACCTACAGATACTAGTGGTTCATGCTTACGCAATCATCAGTGTATGAGTAACAATTCCTACCGATCATGAGATTCGAACCCAGCCATGAAACTACCTTTTATTCCATTTGCTAAGCCTCTACATTAAGGTAACCAAACAATTCCCAAGGAAATGAAGGTAATTAAGAACTATTAACCATCGAATTTAGGCGAATACATTATGACAGTCGAGCGGAAGTCGAGACGCTAGTTGACTGCCTTAGTTATAATTCCGTATACATTGCCCATCCTTAAGTATTTTTAAAAGTGCTTGAAAATTATAATTAGATAATAATTTCTTAAACTAGATTATTCAGAGTATTTGAACAAGTATATTTCATTTTGATTAAACGGACACGACAATATCCTAACGATTGCGGTCACACATAATATACATTAGAAACAAATATGAGATTTGATTTGAAAATCATAGAAATTAAAATGCAGAACATTAAAAAGTATAAAATTAAAAATAGAAAATATTAAGTTCAGAAATTGAAGTAGGATTACACAAGGTGCGATTGATTAATGAGAAAAGCCAGGTATGCCTTTTCGGAGGATTTATGGACATTTCCAGAAATGTCACTGTATTTACTACCCGTTTCATCCAATCAAATTATATATACACTAGCAGGGAGACCCGACAATTGAATGATGATCAAAGAATATTTCACACTCCCATATTTTTTATTGTCATCGAAATCAGTGAAATCGCCCATTTTTGAATCAAATCGATTGATTGCCTGCTCTAGTTAGGGACGCATTGTAGTGCACCAGGAGGAAGCTTCACACGCTTCCGTGCAGTGACTTAGTTCATAATACATTGTAGTCTACATTGCACTGTAGATAATCCACTGTTGATTTTATTAAATTATCCACAAATAATGACTTCACGTAAAGATTAAGCATATAAAAGTCAAATATCATGATTCAATTGTGTCCTAAAACATTCATTTCGAACGCACCCCTGTCGTATAAAAGAATCTACAGTTAATTTTATATGCCTGGCCTTTCTGCTTGTTCCGTGATAAAACTTCTCAATTGCACTTGTGATGTGAAGTTATATAAAAGTGTTAACATCGCCTCTTCCTTCTCTCATCGGATTTTTTTCGATTATTGATTTCCGATACCTATCGGATGTATTCCGATACAAAACCTACGTAATAACACTCCCAAACACATTAAGTACTTTTGTGTGAATTAAAAAAAAATTTTTTTTTTAAATCGGCCCCGCCATTTCCGAGTCTATGGGGAACTCTCTCTCTCTCTCTCTCTCTCTCTCTCTCTCTCTCTCTCTCTCTCTCTCACACGCACACACACGCACACACAAAGTTCCTTTTATATAATAGTAGACAAATATATGGGAGAGAAAAAGGAAAAGAATAAGATCAATTCTTTAAGAGGAGACTTATCAGGATAATACAAAGCTCAACAAATTGCTTTAGAGCTTATATAGAAATCGATAAAGAAAGAAAATGACCCCATAAAACTATATATATATATATATATATATATATATATATATATATATGTGTGTGTGAAAGTGTCTGTGTATTTGTGTGTCTGTGTATTTGTGTGTTGTGTATATTTCCCTACGCAATAACTCTGTCAATTTTTAGTCTACAGACTCGAAATTTGATATACAGGTTACTGAGATTTGGGAAAATCGATGTGATCGGTTTCTGGACAGAAATTTGGGGATTAAGGGGTCAAAGTTCAACGATTTTACCTTTGAGAACTTTACCAAACTCCTCCGACAATTTGGAGTCTACACACTTGAAATTTTAGATATAGGTTCCTTGGACATGGATCTAACTTAATAACTTGATTTGAGCCCAAAACAATAAATTTTAAGGGGTCATAATAGGGGTCAAAGTTTAAAAAAATTGACCTCTGCGGTCTCTTCCAAATTACTCAGACAATTTTTGGTCTAAATATTTGAAATTTGACATAAAGGGTATTCAGAGATAGGGCAAGCTTTTTCATCAGTTTGGGTCGAAAATTTTTAGTTACCAATATATAAATGTATGTACGCATGTCTGTTTGTATGTCTGCTTTAAACTTTCAATAGAGGCGACGGATTTTACCAAGATCAGTATCGTTTTAAAGTTCGATCTTTGATATGACAAATATCGAAAAATTGGCTAAAAACATTAATATCTTCCCCTTCAACTAGGCACTTTTCTACAGGGGTGGGGTCACTTTTTTCGCCGATATTTTTGAAAGTTATCCTCTCCTTTAGATTGTCTAGCCTTAATTTTTAAAAATGTCGCTTCCGGTTTGGCGGTGGTCGTAACAGCATAAACGTTAGGTTTTACCCCGTTCTTTTCCTCCTTTGCAGTGCGGGGTTGAGCCTGCCTTCCTACTACCACTTTTTTTTTGCTCAACATACACATCCAAACACCCGGGCAACGCCGGGCGCCCATGCTAGTATATATATATATATATATATAATCATTTATTCAATGAGGCTATACATTAATTAGAGATGTAGGTTAAGTGGGGACTCTTTATACCATGCTATTTCGAAGTCTAATGCTTCTCATCAGGAGAGAAGATATTAGGTAACATAATAGGGATGTGACGTCTAGTGATAGTTACATTAGGAGCAAAACAAAATATTGATGCTGTTTGGGGGACTAAATTTATCTCTGTGATATAGAAGGAGTATAGTTTTTATTAAATAATGCAGGTAGGTGTATAGCATATCTGTCATGGTGGGTTTAATGGACAATATGTGTGATTAAACTCTCGGGGAGGATATAGGGTGCAATTGAGAGGGATGCTTATTTAACCATATATATTAATCGGTTGTAGCTATGGAAGAGGTCAACATGAAATAGGGGGTTTATGCTATGTTGGTGTATCTGAAATTAAAATATGACTTAAAAGAAATATAAATTATTAGGAATAATAGATAATAATAAATGTGAGGGGATAAATAACTAGTAGACAGATAGATATATATGCCAACAAAATTGTGTTAGTTCTTCTCGTGTGTCTGTGTTTTTCTCAACACTTCATAACTCGCTCATTATTTATTTACAGCTAATAGATTGTTTACTGAAATAAAAAATGCAAAAGTATTCAAATGAAACTTTTTAAACTCTCATTTATAAAAGAAAGAAAATAATAATGAAATGAAATCGAACAATGTAAAAGGAGATTTTTGCACCATTATTTAAAATATTTTCTTTTTAAACATAAAATTGCTTAAATAAATTCCTCTATAATGGTTTCATCAATCTATCTATATATCTATAAAAGTGAACGTGTCTGTGTGTGTGTCTGTGTACATTTTCCTATGCAATAACTCTGTCAATTTTCAGTCTACAGACTTGAAATTTGATATACAGGGTACTGAGATTTGGGAAATTCTTCGTCATCCGTTTTCGGCCAGAAATTTGGTTGTAAAGGGGTTAAAGTTCAACGACTTGGCCTTTGAGAACTCTACCAAACTCCTCTGACAATTTTGGGTCTGAACACTTGAAATTTTAGATATAGGTTTTTTGGACATGGATCTAAGTTAACTTGATTTGAGCTCCAAACAATAAATGTTAAGGAGTCATAATAGGGGTCAAAGTTTAAAAAATTGACCTTTTTCTTTTTGCTCAACATACAACTCCAAACACCCGGGCAACGTAAGGCTGAAATGCTTGTATATCTATAAAAGTGAACGTGTCTGTGTATCTGTGTGTGTGTGTGTACAATTCCCTAGGCAATAACTCTGTCAATTTTAAGTCTACAGACTCGAAATTTGATATACAGCGTATTGAGATTTGGGAAAATATTTGTGATCTGTTTTCGGCCAGAAATTTGGCTGTTAAGGGGTCAAAGTTCAACGATTTGGTCGTTGAGAACTTTACCAAACTCCTCCGACAATTTTGGGTCTAAACACTCGAAATTTTAGATATAGGTTACTTGGACATGGATCTAACTTAATAACTTGATTTGAGCTCCAAACAATAAATGTAAGAGGTCATAATAGGGTCAAAGTTTAAAAAATATTTGACCTCTGCGGTCTCTATCAAATTACTCAGACAATTTCTGGTGTAAACATTTGAAATTTGACATAAAGGGTATTCAGAGATAGGGCAAGCTTTTTAATCGGTTTGGGTCGAAAATGTTTAGTTACCAATATATAAATGTGTGTATGTATGTCTGTTTGCATGTCTGCCTAAAACCTTCGACAGAGGCGACGGATTTTACAACGATCAGTATCGTTTTAAAGTTCGACCTTTCAGACAACAAATATCGAAGAATTGAGTAAAAACATTAATATCTTCACCTTCAACTGGGCACTTTTCAACAAGGGGGGGGTCGCTTTTTTCGCCGATATTTTTGAAAGTCATCCTCTCCTTTCGATTGTCTAGCCTTAATTTAACCTACGTCACTTCCGGTTCGGCGGTGGTCGTAACAGAAAAGACGTCAGGTTTTTTCCCGTTCTTTTCCTCCTTCGCGGTATGGGTTCAAGCCTGCCTTCCTACTACCACTTTTTTTTTTTGTTTGCTCAACATACACATCCAAGCACCCGGGCAACGCCGGGCTGAAATGCTAGGCTATCTATAAATGTGAACGTATCTGTGTGTTTATGTCAATTTTCAGTCTACAGACTCGAAATTTGATATACAGGGTACTGAGATTTGGGAAAATCCTTGTGATATGTTTTCGGTCAGAAATGTGGCTGTTAAGGGGTCAAAGTTCAACGATTTGACCTTTGAGAACTCTACCAAAATTCTCCGACAATTTTGGGTCTACATACTCTAAATTTTAGATATAGATTCCTTGGACATGGGTCTAACTTAGTAACTTGATTTGAGCCGAAAACAATAAATGTTGAGGGGTCATAATAGGGGTCAAAGTTAAAAACATTTAGCACTTTTTTTTTTTGCTCAACATACACCTCCAAACACCCGGGCAACACTGGGCTGGAATGCTAGTGGTATATATATATATATATATATATATATATATATATATATATATATATATCAGCATATGCCAGCTATCTATATTAGTGATGAGATGATGCCAATATATTTCCTGATTCCGATGCAATTATCGATTATGTTTGAAATTCTCAATAGTGATACAATTACCGATTCCAATTCTTATTCTAAAATCACTATTCAGTAACATTTCATTTTATTTTGATGGAAGGGGGATTTAGCAAATAATCTTCATATATTTTTAAATGTAGATAAAATCTTTTTAATTTGACGAAATTCTTGTTTTCCATTTATGTATTTTTTCCAAGATTTTCACTTATATTTTCACTCATGACATTTTTTCCTACTTATAATTCATGACATTTTTACTGAACCATTTTTTCCAGTGCCATATTTTTTTATATATAAATTCTTTATTATGATCTATAATTTTTTGTTTTTCTGGCAATTTAACATCAATTAATATTTATTATGTTATTATTAGTACAAACAATGGAAAATTAAGTTAAAAAAAACATTAAAGAATTGTGTTTTGAATCGGAAATTTTTCTGATTCTTATACCAATTCTGATACTCCAAAAGTATCAATTTCCGATTAATAACTAATCATGTATGAAAAATTGATGAAAAATAAAATGAAATAAATTGCAATATTTATTGAACAATAAAAGATTCTAAAAAGCAATTATATTAATAAAAAAATTTAACCCGTGGATTTTCAGAGATAAGCTCTTTCCATCAGAGGATAAACATCGGTAAAAAATATATCATTGGTTAGCATAAATTTGAAAATATATGAGAAACTTTTTTTGGCAAAAATTGAAAGGCATTTTTAATTCTTCTATTGTTTTATTTTTTGCCATTTTGTGATTTATACATTTGTCTTTTTATTGTTTACAATTAAAATATCATTTATTTTAAAATTTATTTTACTTTATTTCACAACAAACAAGACACATTGCCACTGAAGTAATAGCAACTACTATGATAGGAGCCAGATTTATAGGGGGACTGGTTTATTAATTGGAAAGTAAAATTGCTAAGTACATCCACAAAAATTTTATATCATAAAATATAAATAGAATGCAAAAGGTAATGGGTTAGATGTAAAAAAAAACAAACAATAAAATGAATAGGACTCCTCATTCAATCCTAGGCAACATTGGATCTTCTTGCTAGTATAAAAGAAAGATTCAAAAGATGCCTAAATGCTAGTTATGTTTTTGATTGCAAAGTTACACTACAGATTAAAATATACAATGTTGAATGCAAAGTAGGTAAAGATTATGTACATTGTTGTAACCACATTATTTATCATATTATCAATTTTATAAAGTTATCCAAAGCTGCTTTATACTAAATGGAATGGCCAAATATAAAAGGGTGTATTACCGTAATTGAATAATATAAGAGAAGCTGATAAGGATGGATCTGAAAGAAAGAGGAGTAATTAAATACCTGGCAAGAGATAGATTAGTTGGGAAATTTGGGTTAGTTGGTAGGTTAGTTGGGAAAATCAATTTCTAAAAGCCATCCAACATATGCCAGCATGTAAAGCCTCCATTCGCCCATACGTGGAGTATTGTTGCATCTGGGTTGGTGCGCCAACCACTAGCCTCTCCCTCTTGGACAGGATGCAAAAAAGAGTCTCTAAGTTAATATGTTCTGTGCGGTCTACCAAGCTCTTGTCCCATTTCTGCACCGTTGCATCCCTGCACTTGTTTTACAGCTATTTCTACTATTTTATGCGGACAGTGCTCCATCAGAAACAATAGTTTTAGAGGGGGTATCTTGATTTTAAACGCTGTTATAGAAACACAAATGATGCTAAATGCTCCAGTTGCTCCAATTCGGCAGTAGTTTCTCAAAAATATAATAAAAAGTTTATATACTCGTTATTGTTTGTGCATTAAAGATGTGTGAGATAGTAGAGAAGTTGAAGAATATCTAAGACAATTGCATTCACCATTCTGCATGAACATTTGTCAATCAGAAGCTATGTAGAAAGGGTTGCCATATTTGCTCGATGGTAAAAGCAAAACCCCCACTCGACCTTGTGTCACATCTACCCCTCATTCAGAGGCAGATAAATGAGCGATTTTAAGAGGTAATTGTTGTTGACTATGACAGTTTTTGTGGTGTTCAAAAATGGCTACCATTCCACATTAAGCTCATGAAAAAGCAGATGGAAATGCACTCGATCAGCTCAAAGTCCATTGTCAGAAAAGGTTCATGCATAGAATATGGCACTTTTTTGTACTTCATAATTGAAAGGAAAAATACATCGACAATTCACAGTTCTGTTTGCAACTGCTTTGAAAAGTATTTGTGTCAATATGTGACAACGGATAAAACGTGCATCCACCATTTTAGGCCGGAATCAAATCGGCAACATCTAAGTGGATGAAGCAGTTGAAAGCTTTCAAAAGCAACCAAAAACGCAAAAATCAGCAGGCAAGGTATTGCCTCCATATTTTTGGATGTACAATGCATTTTTTTTTATCAATTACCTTGAGCAACGAAAGGCCATAAATAGTAAATATTATGTATTATTGTTGGTGTGTTTGAAGAAAATATTACTTAAAAAAAAAAAACTTTTTTTTTAAATAAAGAAGAAAAATGTGCCCTTTTATAAAGAAATTGAAATGATGACAGATCTGGGTCCCTCCAGCGATTATTCTTCGTTTGAGAGGGATGCTTAAAAACAAAGACTTTACTCTCATGAAGAAATGAGTGTATTTTGAATCTAAAAATAAAGTGTTCTACAAAAAGGTATCGAATTGTTAGAGAAACGTCGGATTCGGTGAAAAGCAGATTACATTGATGAATCATACTGGTCAACCATAAACTGAACTCTTCAATTATGAAGTACAAAAAGTGCCACACTTCCATGAACAGTGAACTTCGAGCTAAATGGGTGCATTTCCATCTACCTTCCCACGAGAGCAGAAAGTGTACCTTGGGTTTACTTTCGCCAGCTGTGCAACTCTCACTTCTCTTGTTTTGTCCTATAGTCCTCACATTTTAGAAGCGATCTTTCTGACAAAGAGAGAAAAATTGCTGTTTTCTGGATCAGAATTTATTCCATCTAACACTTATCGTCGGCAAGTATTTGACCTTGAAGTATTATTTTATTTTTTTTAGCTCCTTACATCAAGAGGCTTCATACCTTGTCTGGAACTATTTCTATAAAAAAGATATTACTTCATTAGCTATGCACGGGACTTATTGTGTTATGTGTTGGAGTAGAAAATTCCCCACATAAGGATAAGCTGAGCCAATCTTTTTCCTTATTTATGCATTGGAAAAATGAGCTTTTAAAAAGTGGCAATTACGTGACATTGTATTTGTAGCAGTTAGTAAAAGCAAAACCGACCTTGTGTCACATCTACCCCTCATTCAGAGGTAGATAAATGAGCGATTTTAAGAGGTAATTGTTGTTGACTATGACAGTTTTTGTGGTGTTCAAAAATGGCTACCATACCACATTAAGCTCATGAAAAAGCAGATGGAAATGCACCCGATCAGCTCAAAGTCCAAAAAAGTACTATATTCTATAGAATATATCACTTTTTGTACTTCATAATGTAAGAGTTTATTTTATTGTTGATCAAGATGATTCAGGAGAGAGAACATTAATATTTTTCAAAGGGAAATAACCTAATATTTTGAGCCGAAATTACTAACATTTAAGTTGTTTGTTTTGTAACTGTTATACACCTAAAATTTGAGAAAGATCAACTTTGTATTTATACAATTGTTACTAATTCCCTAATATCTTTTCTGACCATGATACGATAGGGTTGATTCTCAGTTGACTACAACATGGTTGTTTTCAAGTCTAATGTGAACAAATTCATCTCAAACCGCCGTCTTAAATAACCATTCATCACCATCATTACCAATTATCAAGGTGTTGTCTCACTATCCGCACATAACACTCACTTAACCCTTATCCTCGAGTGGCTTTTGGGCCTTGTTAAGTGGTGACACCTTAATAAAAGAAAAAAATCTACATTAAGACTCACTCAATGCAGCATAATCACATTAGATCACCGATGGTAAGCAATGTGGAGCCTGGTCAGTTACAGATGGGTAACCATTTGGGGATACCAGATGCTGTATGTGGGAGGACAGCAATACCTCCCTGCAAAAAAGAAAAAAAGAAAAGGAAACTACAAAAACGACGTTGTTATCTCCCCTGACCTGAATATACATGTGTAACACTATGGACGTCACTCCTGTTAGAAAATGATTCACTGAGAAGGAAAGGGTTGTCAGGAGTAGAAAGAGCCATAGCCCAGGTCAATGGGAGGAAGTGACTCATAAAAGAATGAAGAAGCAGCAGGAAGTTGGTATAGTGAGTAGATATATAGGTTTGCTACAGTTTTTTTTGCAGCTTGAGAGATGGTGGTAAATGTAACGAAGCAAGCAAAGCTTTAGCAGATAAGATGAGATGACCAAAAAGCTGACAATGATGCCTCAATAGACAATTATCAACAGACAATGCTTGGGAGGGGTTCTTTTTTCTACGTTGACAATATCACACACATATTAAAAGTACAAAGGATTTATACAGCACAATGTTTCAGAATTTGTGTTCTTTTTTGTGATTCTCTGTTGCTGTTATTTTTGTATATCTATAAACCAATGATCGCACCCACATTTTACGTCCTCATCTCGAAGACAGACTGGATGTCATTCTAAGGCACTCCATCACTAGTCCAATTCCCTTTGTGGCCCATTTCTTTTCCTGCATAGTCTTTGAGTGTTTCTTATTCTATTATAGGTCATGAACCCTGGGAGTGTTACTTGGTTTGTCGTGGGGACGTTTCTGGAACGGTTGTTATATCCTGACATGGCAACCAGCTCCCCGAATGTTAAACATGATAAAACAATAGCTGCATCCCCTTTAGAGTAAGGGGTTAATATAACGTTAGCTATATTTGCTGGTAGGTCTTGTTTCTGAGTCTTATTGACGTCATTATGGGCAGCATGGTTATTACCATTAATGGCAGGGAGCGTTGGGCTGGAATTGAACACTTGTATAAAACAGTGAACAAAGACAGTTTTTTTTTATATAAAAACTAGAATTATTTTATTTTAACATTTAAGGAGTATTTTAACTCTGGTGATTGTCAACTCACGTCCTCATCACCAAAAAAACATGGGTTTGTGTTCAATGACGCTCGGGGTGAAACTCCTGAATACAATTCTTCTCTCTTTGCAAGACAGATAATGATAAGAAAAGAAAGAACGAAATAAAGGTAGAGAGAAAGACATGCATACACGCTAAAAACAAATCCACTCAAATATTGTCATTGTTTAATAAAACCTGATGTCAACATGCAGGTTTAACTTGTGTCCCTTTTGCATCCGGTCACATAAACAATTTCAGACTGGAAGCCATCGCCTGTCAATCTGAGCCAAGCTGATTTGCGCTAACATTTTGGAATATTTGCACCAACCTGTCTCTTTGTGTCTCCCCATGAGTGCAGTACACGTCTTGTACAAGATTTATTAATGTGGAAAGCCTAACTCCCCAAAAGGGAGCTTAGCTTATCACTGTGCCACATGCTGATCATATATTTATTTACCTGAGTTTGATCTGTTATATTCTATTACGTGAAGAATGGCTATTAAAGGAATTCTTGCGTTCAGATCTTCTAAGCCTCACAACTTTTATATTTATTTGGTGTGTTTTTTTTATTCATGAATTTGCTGGTTTATAAATGACACTACATTAGCATATACATTAGCTCTATTATATTTCTCTTAGTCTGTCTACCTATTTGTCTGTTTCATTTTTTTCTCATGAATTACTAGGCCGATTTGGCTGAAAGTTTGTATGAAACTTTAAGATAAGGTACAGCGAACTAAGTATTATGGTATCTGTTCGTTGCACAGTTAAGAAATAGTATTTAATGCAAAAATGAGCACATATCTAACCATCAATTTGACATAAAAAAACATTAATTCTTAATCAATGGGCTATGAATTTTGCCCTATTTTAACAGGCTAAAAATTCAGTCGTTTATATTGTTATTAATTATGTTATTATCATTATTATTGTTATTATTGTTATTATTATTGTTATTATTATTATATTGTATAAGCCTTCATATTGTTAGGCTTGAATCCTTGCTGATATTTTGCAGAGGTTATGAAAGCTTAATACCATATATATTTTGTATCGCTTTTCAATTGCACCTTATACCATGCTATATTGATACTATGAGGATGCTTTGAGTATTAAAAAAAAAAATGTTAAGAATACATGACCTGAACCATTTGTATGGTAGGACATTATTCTGTTACCATTTATATTCCAAAGGTGAGTATCGATTTTAACACCCGAATGGTGTGTTCGCTTTTATTCCATAAATGGTCACCCATTTAAGTATTAACCATGCTCAATGTTGCTTAACGTGGGTAATCTGATAAGGGTGTTATAACAGGATATTTTGAAGCAGTTTTAAAATATGTAAAAAATAAAAAGAATAAATTTAGCATTTTTTTTTCTTTTCCTTTTAATAAAGTACAAATCATCTTCAATTTTTGCTTCAAAGGGTAATCTTCATCTTTCAGCTTCTTGGCTGTAATTTCTTAAATTAAAGATGGGAAGAAAATTTTTCTCTTTTTTCCATTCACAAAATTTTTTTTGGTGGGAAGAGGGGGGGGTTCTTTTTGTGGACAGGTTTGAATGTTCGGAATCCTTGAACTCTCTTTAAAATTCATTTTTACGTGATGGTCTTCATGTTTGGATTAGAAGTTGATTCGTCCACAGAAAAATTACTGGGCCGCTTTGGCTGAAAGTTTGTATGAAACTTTGTTAGGATAAGGTACAGTGAACTAAGTGTTATGGTATGTGTTCGATGTGCAATTAGGGATTAATAATGATTAGTATTAAGTTCCACTTTTTCTCAAGACAATACAACGAGAACAAAGAAAAGATGGAGTGGAAAACCACAACACACAAGGGTTACAATCGGTGGTTTTCGAGGTATGAGTATGATCTTGCAAATATTTCTTGGGAGCTAGCTTAATCAGATCACGATGGAGGGGGAGACAAATGATATCGATTAGAAGTATGAAATCGTTTTTTTTTAAATTGATTTGCGCTATATCATTGGAAAAGGTATGAATGATCCTACTCTCATCTATATCTTAATTTTGTGAGATTTTCTAAAGCACAGCTACTTAATCTGTGATGACAACTAATGTTCATTCTATTACATTCTTCGAATTCAGCATAGAATCATTTTCTTTCTTTTTTTTTCAATTAAATTGAAATAAGGTTAAACTTCACAAGATTTAATATATTTATATAGTATATTACAATCCTCTCTTAATAGTCATTTATAAACGCCTTTTTTTTTTTTTTTTTTACTAATGGTTCACCATATATCAAGACCAAAATCCACTCCAAGATGGGAACCATTGTCAGTTTAAAGATATAAAGAATATTATAGGAATATTTAAAATAATTATTTGGATAAAATAAGTTTTCAAAAGGTGACTGTGTTTAAGTGAATAACGACACAGAATAAAGACCCGAGTTCATATTATTGGAATTATTTGGACTACTGATCTCCTCCTGAATTTTATTCTTACTGTGTTTCAGCCGATGTAATCTCCGACCTTCTTCACTCGTATCTTGTCAAACTTTGGAATCTTTTGTACAGATGTGCATATTTGTACTTCATAATTAGTGTTAATTTTCTGGCACTTGCGCAGATTTGGAACCGGACCTATCTAAGCGTACGATCGGCTTTGCCTGGAACATGGCGTCAACTGCCGGACTATGCCGAGCATCGCCAATGATCCAATCTTAACAACGGTATGAAACAGAAAAATTAAAATTGTAAAAAAACAAAAACAACGCGACCTATCGTAATTTTGTTTTAATATTAATGTTTCATAGTAAACATTTTTATGCTGGTGGTGGGGTGTTGGTTACTATAATCATTGTTTTGTATTAATTTTTAATGCATAATGTTTAACAAAAAAATCTTTCTAAAACAAATTATGTATGTTTTTTATTTTCAAATTTTGTTGTTGAAAATTTTTCTTTTCAAATAAAATTGTAAGAAAAAGTTTTAAAAAGTATCAATTGTTTGATTTTTCTTTTTGTCAAAGAAAATTATAAAAGGTTTGCACACCTCCAGCTACATTCGTCGCTTGCGGAGCCGATCTTTGCAATGATGCATTTTACACCATATGTAATACAGTTCTTTTTGGGATCCTATTAATTTCTTATTTTGACAAAAAAAAGAACCTACTTCTTCGAGCGTCTGCCGTTGTTTATCTAACATTAATAAATTCATAATACTGTTACTCTCCATGCTTTTCATGTAAGATCTAGTTTCTTTTTGTTTTTTGTTTTTTTGTTTTTTTTCTCCTCCCATAAAGTCTGTTCGTTGCTCGACGTCTTACGTCAGATTACTATGATAACAGCATTCTTTTCCTTGTTTTGATTCTCAGATATATATCCATTGATATCTTATGTGTTTTTATGTAGAGTGATATATATATATATATATATATATATATATATATATATATATATATATATATATATATTATACTAGCAAAAGTACCCGTCGTTGACTGGGTTCAAAAAACAGCCTACAGAAAATGGACTGATTTATGAAAGTATGATAAGTTATGAAAAGGAAGGGTTGTAAAGAGATAGCTTCGAATTTGGGGGTATCAAAACCAAAGCAAAATATGATGAAAGTAAAAATAAAATAGATAAACCCCATAATTCATTATACCATACCTGTTCACACTGAAACACTTATCACAATATTCTGTGGATCTATATTAAAAAAAAACCTTGTTAAACTTTGTGACATATTTCCATTCTATGGAGGTCAGGTGCGAATGAACATCCCATAATTTTATTATACCATATTTCTTCAAACTGAAACATAATTATCAAAGTATACTTACGCAGATAGATATGAAAAGTCTTTTTAAAGTTTGTGCCTATTTCCATTCTAAGGAGGCCAGGCGCGAACGCAGACCTCACAATTTTATTATACCATCCCATTTTAAGTTAAAACATACGTATCAAAGTATTCTTATGTACATCTATATCAAAAACACTTGTAAACGTTTTTTTTTTATTTTTTATTTCCATACAGTGTAGACCAGGCGCGAACGCAGGCCCCACAGTTTTAATGAACCACCGTTCTGCCAGATCAAACATACCCATTCCTGTGGCTCGATACATCTTCTATCATTATATGTAATCAGTTATTTTAAATAGTCAACCATATAGGAGCCTATTCGTGACCACACACACACACACACACACAGAGCTTTATACATATATATATATATATATATATATATATATATATATATATATATATATATATGTTTTACAATATTTTACTTGTAGGATGTCATTACTTGCGGCAGGCGGTCATGTGGTGTGTCTGTGATGCTATATTTCTATATTTCGGGATGTCTTCTCTTCCTTAGGCGTGTGTTCTGCTTTCAAACGTACATCGTAGGTTGTACTTAAATATGATATTTTAATTAATGCAGATTACGTATTTATTATTATTGAGCCAATTCTCTTTCGATTATTATATTGTACCTAATATATAGCAGTGATATCAAAATTTAAAAAAATGACTTGCATACCATCAGTTAGAATCGAAACTGTTAAACCGGCCTTTCTATGCATAAGGGAAATTACACCGGTTCTCGTTATATATATTGTGCCAGTACCGGTGGGAAGGAGCGACACTACTTCATTGCCTAACTTTTGTACCTGTGATGTTAATACACTTCGTTTGTTAAACCAACCTTGACTTAATTTTCTTCTTTTACTATTGTGTTATGACACAACAGATTGGCGACGACGGAATCGAAACGATATCACTGCAAAAAATCACCAAAAGTGATTGAAATACAAGGATTCGCGAGATTTTTACGGCAAAACACCTTCCTCATTTCAAACGGATATTTGGATGCGCGAGGATTAACAGCAAATTAATTACTACAATAGCAATGTGACGATGTTAGAAAAAACTAAAGACTTACTGTCAAAAACCTACAGCGAGAGAACGCGAATATATGGTCAATTATTAAAATAATCGAACAGAGTGACACGAGTGTTTCGAGAAAAACAAATGGTCACTGTTTTTGCACAAGAAACCAGTTTTTTTTTTCACAGTAAGAGTCTTTTTCTTCAAATAACTTGTTCAGATTAACTACCACAAATTCGAGTCGTTATTTCTGATATTGGAACAAACACGTTTGACTATTTATTAGTAAAACAACCATCAAATTTGACAAGAGAAGGAGAAACGGACTGTGAAAGAAAAACTAATATATATTCGTAAGCATTCGTGCTATTCGTGCTTATAAAAGACCTGTTAAATAATCAAGTCATATTGTGCAAAACATAGAGATTAAAAAATAAAATAAATGATTTCCCCATACAAAAAAGCCAACTCACTAAAAAGCAAAAGATTTTGTTGCTACGTAAAACCACGTAAAAGTTAAAAAAAAAAAAAAAAAGTTTGTTTTTTTGACAAATGTTATTTCAGTGGATTTTATGTCTTATAAAAAACATCGCGTACAACAAATTAAATTTCCAAAAGTATTCTTTTCTTAACTGTTATGCTTCAAACAAAAGAATTGAAGTAAGAAAAGCTTGGATGGACTTTTTGCTCGCGAAATAATATTGGGAAAACTGACTATTTTTATTTCAAGTGTAAATTGTGTTTCGTAAATTGAATTCGTTACTATGGATGCCGAGTTCAGAGAGTCTCTTTTGCAACTAGTCAAACTTCAAACAGAACAAAATCTCGCTTTGCAACAAAGGCAACTTGAAAGTGAGGAGGAATTTTTAAAAAAGCTGTTGCAACAACAGAAACATTTCGAAAAAATCTTGGTGAAAACACGGGTAGAACAAAGGAAAATTCTGGAAGCAACACAGTTAACGAAAGCCAGCGAGAATCATAACGCATTCTCGCAGATAGCTGTGTGGAACGCCATTGAAAACTTCAATTACAACCCAAAAGATATCACTTTTGCCCATTTCTATAGGAGACATGAAGATATTTTTGTATCGGATTGCGGTACATGGACAGACACTAAAATAGTTAAGCTTTTGCTAAGAAAATTTGGACCAGCCGAACATACAAAGTTCGTGAATTTTATTCTCCCCCCCCCCAAAAAAAAAGACCAGTGAATTGAACTTCCAAGAAACAGTTACGCTACTAACAGAACTGTTTTCTTCAAAAACATCTCTTTTTCACAGAAGATATAATTGTATGAATATCACTAGAAGAGAGGAAGACGACTACACTACTTATGCAAGTATAGTAAACAAGCATTGCGACGACTTTAAACCGGAGGAATTATCAGCAGATAATTTTAAATGTTTAATTTTTGTGCAAGGGCTGGTCTTAAATAAAGACGTTGAAATCAGGCGTTGTGTTTTAAATAAACTTGAAAACGAACCGAATTTAAAACTACAAAGCTTAGCGGAAGACTGTGAACGGTTTGTTGCGTTGGAAGAGGACAGTCGTGAAATAGAGGAAAACGGAGTATCGCACATTAAAAAGATCCATCAGACGAAAAAATTGACTTAAAAAAAATAACCAGAGTTAAAAACAGGTACAATGAGTGTCCCTACAAATTCAAACCATGTGACATATGTTACCAGAAAAGACATAAGTCATCACATTGTAGGAAAAATCTGGTAGAAAGAAGACATCCATTAAACTTACAAAAATTGAACCTGAAGAACGAAATATCCGGAAATATGTACAGGTTAAAATGTTTAGAAAGCAAGTAAGACTACAACTTGATAGTAGGTCTGACATTTCCATTATTAATGTACATACATGGAAGCAGCTTGGGAGACCTGCTATAATTAAATCACATAAAACTGCGAGAAGCGTCATTGGTGAAAAAAATCACTTTCGAAGGAGAATTATTGACGAATATTTCTTTTCAGAATAACACCGAAAAAGCATGAATTTTTGTCATGCAGAAATCAAATAACCTATTCGGAACTAATCTGTTCGAAAAGTTCAGACTATGGGATCTGCTTTTAATTTCTTTTTGCCAAAAGGTTGAGGATTCGAATGCGGAGGCAGAAAAACTTAAGAGGGAGTTAAAAAAGAAATTTCCAGACGTATTTTCAGGCGGTCTTGGAAGGTGTACAAAGCAGTAGCAAAATTTGAAGTCCAAGCAAATGAAAAGCCAGTGTTCAGAAAGGAAAGGAACGTTTCATACGTCGCTATAGAACAAATAGACGGTGAATTAGAAAGACTCGAAAACATGGGTGTTATTTAAAAAATTGATCATAGTGAGTGGGCTGCACCAACAGTTTACATTAAAAAGAAGAGCAAAGAGATTCGGGGTTGTGTCGACTTCTCGACCGGCTTAAACAGGGCATTATAAGCGCACCATTATTTGCTTCTGAGCCCTGAAGAAACATTTGCAAAACTCAGTGGAGGGAAATAATTTTATAAAATCGACATCAGTGGCGCGTATTTGCAAGTTCCAGTCGATGAGGAGCGTTTAAAGCTGCTATGTATCAATACCTATAAAGGATTGTACAAGTTTAACAGACTTCCTTTTGGGGTCAAAGTCGTCCTTGCGAGTTTTCAACAAATTATGGACACTATATTAAATGAGTTGGATTTCGCAGTAGAGTACCTGGACGATGTGTTAATGAACAGCGCTAGCGAAGAACAACACAAGGATCATGTAAACGAAGTATTCAAAAGGATCCAGGATTATGGATTTAAACTAAAACAGGAAAATTGTACGTTTTTCATAAGGAAAATAAAATACTTGGGGCAAATCATCGATAAACATGGAAGAAGGCCGGATCCAGATAGATGGAGTGCAATAAGAGACATGCCTACTCCAGAAAATATTGCGTCTCTACAAAGTTTATTAGGGTTGGCGAATTACTACAATGTATTCGTGCCAAATATGCATAAGCTAAGATCACCCTTAAGTGAACTGTTAAGGAAGGACCAAAAATGGGTTTGGACGCAAGAGTGCGAAGAAGCATTTCAGAAAATTAAAGATATATTAACGTCTGATTTGTTTCTGGCACACCATAATCCCAAGCGTGATACTGTAGTTGCAAGCGATGCCAGCGCCTATGGCATAGGAGCATGCATATTACACAAAATGGATGATGGAAAAGTGAAACCCATAACCCATGCATCCCAGACACTTTTGCCAACTGAAAAAAATTACTCGCAAATTGAGAAAGAAGCGCTATCTATTATATTCACGGTAAAGAAATTTCATCATTTCCTGCATGGTAGGCAATTTCTGTTACAAACAGATCACAAACCATTATTAACGATTTTCCTATCAAAAAAGGGACTACCACAACATACAGCGAATAGACTCCAAAGATGGGGTACCATGCTTCTGATCTACAATTTTCAAATGGAGTATGTACCATCTAAAATACTTGGTCATGCAGACGGGTTATCAAGGTTAATACCTAAGCAGACAGAACCATTGGAGGATATGGTAATAGCAGCTATTCAAGCAGAAGTTGAGGTAAAAAAAATACTTTGTGACACGATAAGAGAACTTCCAGTAACACTTGATGAGATTAAGAGTAAGGCAGAGGTAGACGAATTTATTACAAGCACGAAAGAAAAAATCAACAATAACCAACTGGATGAGGGAATCTATTCAATTTGCAATAACGTCCTGTTATATAACGACAGGGTGGTAATTCCTGCAACACTACAGAAAAGAATGCTAAAGAAATTCCATGTAGGACATCCAGGTATATCAAGAATGAAAAACCTTATGCGCTCTTTCATTTTTTGGCCAAACATGGATAAGGATATAGAAGGAAAAGTCGGGGAGTGTAGAGGATGCACATTAGCTATGAAAGCTGCTCCGACTCAATTCGTATCGTGGCCAAAAACGGACCGACCCTGGTCAAGAATTCACTTAGACTTTGCGGGATGCTAGAGGGGTTCTATTATCTCATTGTTGTAGACAGCCTATCTAAGTGGTCGGAAGTACTAAAATGCAAGAACTCCACATCCGAGACAACTATTAACTTCCTGTATGAACTATTCGCTAGTTTTGGAGTAGCAGACAATGGAACGCAATTCATGTCTACTGAATTTAAACCTTTTTGTGAGGATCTAATCGAGCATATAACCATTCCACCATACCATCCGAGAAGTAACGGGCAAGCAGAGATGTTTGTTGATACATTCAAGAAAGCTCTAGAAAAAACTAGTGGATCACCGACGGATAAGACAATCCAACAGTTTTTACAGGTTTACAGGGTCACGTCGAATGCAAACATCGAAATGTCGAAGACACCTGCTAAGATCATGTTCAGACGCAAGGTTAGATCGATTTTCCACAAGTTGTTACTAAACCAGGATAGGCTAAACTTAAAAAAAAACAATAACAAAAAAACGGTATAAAGTTGGCGAAAGAGTCTTCTACAAGATTCACAAAAATAATAGGACTTTCTGGAAGTCTGGCATTGTTGAAAAATAAATAGGCAACATGGTCTATATGATTAAGGGACCATATTTTTGCACAAACGTCACACTAATCAAATGCAGAAAAGATACTCGAACAATGAGGTGATCAGATTGCATGTGCAATGATTTATATCTCGACGGGTTATGTGGCAAATTAGAGCTCTGAACTAATCATGAACACAGTGTTTGATACTTTTCAGGTGCCCATACCAGAGACAGCTCCTGAGAATAGGAGGTCAAAAAGAAAACGGAAATCAACTGAGTTGATTAGGGTGAACCCTAAACAGAAACGTTATTAATCCAAGGTCGGGATATTTTCAAAGGGAGGTATTATACCGGCCTTTCTATGCATAAGGCAAATTACACCGGTTGTCACTATATATATAGTGCCAGTAATGTCTACACCGGTGAGAAGGAGCGACAGTACTCCACTGCCTAGCTGAGTGCTAATCAGTTATACCCGTATTCCTACCTTTGTATCTGTGATGTTAATACACTTTGTTTGTTAAACCAACCTCTACTTGATTTTCTCCTTTTACTATTGTGTTACGACACAACAGAAACCGAAACATAAAACTTTCTAGCTTCATTCCTTAGCATTTGAGCCACACCCATACACATATAAATAGTTAAAAAATAATGTTGTTTATTTAACCCATGAGTATAAGTTTTGCATGTAAACATGTTTAGTCGATTGCTCCTGCCAAGATCAACTGTTTATTTTCAATGTGACTCCTTAGAAGTAATTTTTGCCTGCTACAAAACAAATTGAAAGCATGCTACAGGTCCAAACACCCTACATATCCAATTTCAACCCTGTAGACAAAATATTCAGAGACTAGTAGACTTTCACACACACACACACACACACACACACACACACACACACACACACACACACACACATCGAAAAGGTCACTGTTATATTTCCATGTGCTGGTACGTTATCATCTTAAATTCTACACAATTATGCAGAATGTAGAAACTATGCATAAAAATAATTAAGTATAATAGTGAAATGAATCTAATCATCTAATGAGAAACGACAAAATATGAATAAAATAAAAAATGAATAAGCCATTAATTAGCGTTACTTTTTTCAAAGGAATATGCAAATTAGTTAACTTTATGTAGTTGCTTGCATATTTATGACTGAGTATATTAAGAAGCTTGTTTTAATGATTTTTAAATAGAAAATTAAGCTTTTAATAGCAATTTCAGAACAAGAAAAACTTCAATTTTATAAGTACACGAGGGGCGTGCAATAAGTAATGCCCCTGACTCACTTCCAGTTTTCTAATCTAGCTGAAATTTTGCATGTGCAATGATTTATATCTCTACGGGTTATGTGGCAAATTACAGCTCTGAACTAATTGTGCTTTCTGTTTTACAGGTGTTTGAACTGAGTCAAGTGTGAAATGGAGCTTGTTGAATGTCAATCAGTGATCCGGTTTTTGTATTTGAAAGGACGCACACCACAGGAGACGTTTGATGAAATGAAAGAAACTTATGGTGATAATGCCCCATCATATGACCTTGTAAATCGCTGGCATCGTGAATTCAAACATGGCCGGAAGTCTGTGGAAACAGCTCCCAGACCTGGTCGCCCCTCCCCTTCTGCCACTAATGAGTCATCTGTCCGTCAAGTTCAGGCTGCCATTTTGGAAGATCGACGCATTACTATTCGCCAAATAGCCCAAGATGTCAAGATTAGTACAGGGTCTGTGGAAACTATCATTCATGACCATTTGCATATGCATAAGGGGTCTGCCAGAAGGATTCCCAGGTTGCTCGCACCATTCCAGAAGCAAAAACACGTCGAGTGCTCGAGGATGAATTTGGAAATGTGCCAAGAAGATGAGTCAAAGTTTTTCAAAAGATTGATTGCAAAGAATGAAACCTGGGTCAATCACTATGATCCAGAGATTAAAGCCCAGTCAATGCAGTGGAAGCACTTGGACTCACCACCTCCAAAGAAGGCAAGGGTGCAGCCCTCCACTGGCAAGGTCATGCTCACAGTCTTCTGGGACCAGGACGGAATAGTGATGACAGATTTCCTTGCAAAGGGTACCACAATTACAGGAGCCTATTATGCTTCACTTTTGAGGAAATTAAGGGAAGCTATCAAAGTCAAGAGGTGGGGCAAGATCAGCAAAAGTACCCTCCTCCTGCAAGACAACGCACCTGTCCACAACTTGCATGTCGTCAGATCAGAAGCACGGGCGTGTGGTTATGAAATCTACCCTATCCTCCCTACTCTCCTGACCTTGCACCCTCTGACTTTCACCTCTTCCCAGCCATGAAGTCGTTTTTGAAAGGAAAGCATTTCCCAGATTGTTCAGCCTTGATTTCTGAAGTCACGTCGTGGTTGGAGGACCAACCTGGGGTGTTCTACAAAAACGGTTTCCCAAGCTGCATCAAACAATGAGAGAAATGCATAACTCTGGGTGGTTCCTATGTAGGGAAAGACTAATAACTGTGCCAAGTTTCGTTGCTCTACTGCTATGGGAAGTGGGTCAGGGGCATTACTTATTGCACGCCCCTCGTATATGCTCAAATATACTAATATATATATATATATATATATATATATATATATATATATATATATATATATATATAAAATAAAATAAAAATTACAATTAAATTTACCAAAATGATCTCAGATGGTAAAATTAAAGTACAATATAAATATTAAAGAATTAATATTTATAAAGTTATCTCAGCCAAATGTAAAAGCTCGATAAAACCAAATAGGAGATAGAGCTTATCATACGAGCAAACAGTTAATAAAACATGTTAAAAAACACTTTAAATATGTTTTTAACTCTTTTTCAATCTGAAAAGGAATCACTTGATAAGTGGATAGTCCTTAATCTGCAGAGTTTCGAAGAAATACTTTCCTTCTCATCAGAGGGTAGGAATTAGCATACTGCAGGATCGGATTTTGCATGCAAAAGTATTTGATGAAACAAGTAAGTCAAAGATCTTACTTGAAAACAAAAAAAACAAAAAAGTGAAGCAGAGGGAATATGGTGAGGAAAAAGGTGATTACACGTGAATGGATAATCTGGTGGAAGATAAATATTCCAGTGACGGTAAAATCCAAATGTATAACTTCAAGAAAGTTAATTGAATTATATATATATATATATATATATATATATATATATATATATATATATAAAGTAGGTTGTAGTTTGCTTGAAGCATTGTTGAAGAAAATTATAAGGTAAAATTAAAAGCCAAGAACAATGCGAGATTTTTTTTTTTATATATAGAGTAAAATTAAATGCAAACAAAAGAAATAAAGTTCTTTTTTTTGTGTTTGTTTTTTCTTTTTGTATGAGATTTATATCACCATTGAATACAACAGAAAAAAAAATTACTGTTGTTTAGAGTTAAAATTTGTGTGAAAAAGAAAAAACAAACACAAAAAAAAGAACTTTATTTCTTTTGTTTGCATTTAATTTTACTCTATATATATATAAAAAAAAAATCTCGCATTGTTCTTGGCTTTTAATTTTACCTTATAATATATATATATATATATATATATATATATATATATATATATATATATATATATGTGTGTGTGTATGTAGTGAATAAATGACAAAAGACTGTATTCCAAAGTTCATGATGTTGACCATCTTATAATTTATTCCTTTAATTCAGTTGACATTTACAATTCTTAACAGTATCTGTTTCATAGCACAAAATCAATCACTTAATTATTATATCAATCAGTGAATCTATTATGCCTTTAGCTCATCATTAGTCTTTTGTCATTTATTCACTATATTGCTCTGAAATTACATTGAGTTTCTTAAATAAGGATTGGTATATACAAGAAAATATATTTCCACAGGAATATATATATATATATATATATATATATATATATTTTAAACAACCTCAATTTCTACATATATTGCTATCTGTTTGTCACATCTTTTACAAATCTCTTATTTTCGTTACCTAAAAAAAAACTCTAATAGATAATGGAAATGGTTGAATATAGAGAAAAAAAAAGTCGAGTGTTGGTTAGCATCGGGAAAAATAAGGGGGGGGGGGACGGTGTCAGAGAAAAGTATGAGGGTTGTTCCAAAAGTAAAGCCTCCTATTTTTAACTCAAAACGTAGAAGCGCTATGAAGACGGGAATGGTACCATTAAAAAAAAAAGCAACCTTTTGCTTTCCAGAATTTATTTTCTGCATAGTCACCATCATTCTTAATGAACTTTTTCCAGCCTCTTTTGATGCCTCGGTCGTAAAAGTCTGTAGCCCGCTTTACCACTCAAATATTTGTTGCCACTCTGAAATCGACAAACCCACTTTCTAACTGTGTTGATCTCAGCTGGATCAGTTTCAAAAACGTTCAATAGTTGCCAGTATGTGTCGATCGGTTCAGTTTTTCTGTATGGAGGAATTCAATAATGTATCTCTGCTTTTGACGCACGTCCATGGCAGAAGTTGCTATCTTAGAGTCTTACACCGTCAATATTTGCAACAGAGAGCTGAAACGTTAAGGTCATGCATGCATAAGATCGATCATCATAACAATGCTATTTATAATCCATTCTGCTCCATTCAGGCGGAAAAAAAACATAGGAGACATTTCTTTCTCCACTGAATCTACATTTCCTATTTTGGATTTTTTCTAATTTAGTTTTGATATGTTTCTAATTGCATTGTTTTGTGCAGATGTTAATAATGATTTCCTTTCTTTGTTTAGGTGTCCTTTTCATAGCCATGTCCAGGTTCTTTCATGAGTTTTTTTCTCTTGTCATTTTTATAGATCTTCCGTACTAATGTTTCTTTTCCAATTTTTCTTTTCTCGTCTTTTATATTTCTCTGTTGCCTGCAGTGCTCATTTTTACGTTATCTCTTGCTACAGCGATTAGTCTTTCTGTGTTCTGGGTGATGTATTTACCTATGTTTTTTTATGTGTCATTTGCACGTCAGTATCCTCCTTCTGAGGTAATAAATTATGCATGGTCATTAGTTTCCTTCAGTCCAGTTGTTTATTTCTTTTTACTATATTTCTGCTATATTAATTAAGTTTCTATGAGTTTTGTTTTTCTCAGACGTTTTTTTTTTCACCCAATCCTCTCTTTCAATTTTGTTGATTTGATGTCGTCTACATTCAGAACTTCCAAATATTTATTAAGTTCATCTCATGTTCTCATCTCCTATTGGTTGGTCAGTTTCATACCTCTACTGTTTCCAGTTTCCTTCTTTTCATCTCCAGCAGTACACAATTTTCCATTCCGAATTTCATTTTGAATGCCCCGGCTGAAGATTTTGGGTGTGTTCAGCAGCATTTCCAATTCCTTTTTGTCTTTCACAAAGAGCTCGAGATCGTCCATGTACATGAAGTAGTTTATTCCGTCTTCTCTGTTAATAAACTTGTATCTTGCCTCAAATTTCCTGGGTATGTTACTGAGTAGCATCATGGCTACGATGAACAGCAGTGGTGATAGAGAATCTCTTAGGAAGATGCCTCTTTGACAGGTGTTGTCCTCCAGCTGTCAGTTTAGTCTCTATGATCGCATTGCTTTCTTAATCAAATTGATAATCTCGTTTGATATTTTGTACATCTTCAAGCACTCGATCTGTTTGAGGAATCCTGTCATAGGCTTTCTTATAGTCGATGCATGCCATGGTTATATTCTTTTTTTTTTTTTTTTTTTTTTTTTTTTTTTTTACTTCTTTCGGTTTTTTTTTTTTTTTTATTCAAGTATAGGTCATGCACCTCTCTGTTATTTTTTCTTTCCAGAATTCTTTTGTTTCTTGGAAATAAATCCATGATTATTAAAGGAGTGGCAGATCTGTACTCTCAGGTTTGCCGTTAAGATTTTCCACAAAGTTGGTGAACAGGTTATTGGGCTGTAGTTGTGTTGGATCATTTCTTTTTCAGTGTCTTATCGTAATGATATTGTCCTACGTTTGGTCATCCATTCAGGTACGTGTATTTCATAGATATATCTTCTATCATCCATTATTATTTTAAATATTATTTTCTTTTTATATTTTCATCCCAAACAAGGCATATTGCCACTTTAATGTAGGGGGCTACTATCAGGGACCTAAGTTCCAGGTGTACTATGTAGGGAGTTTAGCAGCAAGATGTATGTTCACATTACACCCGAACTTCTGCATGTCAGTACTGTCAGGGAAGCAGGAAACCGAAAGAGAATTCCAAAGTCCTGCCTTCTGGGGAAGAAGCTATTGGAGTAAAAGGCTTTCTTACATCTAGGGATATCTACTATGTAGGGGTGGGACTTTGCTGCTTGTCGGGTTTGTCGGGGGTATTTTCGTCGAGGGGGTACAAGTGCTTGTAGTTCGTCAGAGCATCCACCATTAAAATACTTGTAAAACAGGCAGAAGGGATGCAACATTTCGTCGGTGGGACAGGGGCTGAAGTTTAGATGACAGTTCAGGACCTATTAGGTTGGCAACTCTCTTTTGGACCCTGTCTGGGAGTGAGAGACTAATAGCAGATGCACCAGCCCAAATATGCCAACAATATTTCATACATGGGCGAATGGTGGCTTTGTAGTGGTACAGGATACTTTCAGGAATAAGTAACTTTCTAGCACGATAGAGAGAGCCCACCTTCTTTGCAGCATCCTTAGCAATAATCTCAATGTATCTATTCCAACTCGTGTTCCTGTGAACGTTAAGCCAAGGAGCTTGAACGAAGTGCTCTCAGGTAAAATATCTCTAGCCATAGTTATTGATGGGTGATAAGGTTTCATATAATTATTAAAGGAAACTAGAAGCGTTGAACGTTACCATCCATTTATGACCACGTTCACTACAGACTAATATGAGTTAATTAATGTTTGTTCCCCTGAGGTTCTTTTTCTATATATTTTAATCACACAAAATACATGTTAAAATATTTCTCATATCTTACTACACTGCCCTTCTTTTCTAACAGTATCTCATCTTTATTTTATGCACTATCTACCACTTTTGTCACTTTTCCTCATTCTCTGACTCAGTTTTATTACCTTTGACTTTGACTTAATAAATTAACTATAAATTACTCAAGTGAAACCTTGAGATTTTCAGATTGAGCTAGGACCTCAATCTGAAGATCTCAAGGTTTCACTTAAGTAATTTGTTGGAAATTTATATATATATATATATATATATATATATAACTACTTAATTTACTCACATAAAATTAATATACGAAAGTATAGATTTATGTGTAAACTTAAAGTATTAATTTCAAAAGTGCTCAATACGTAGGTAGAGCTAGTTAGTAATTTATAAAATATATATGGCGATTAAGCTACATATATATTTATAATATATATTATATTTTATAAATTACTATTATTATATTAGATTTTATAAATTACTATATATATTATATCTTATAAATTATATATATATATATATATATATATACACTAGCAGGGAAACCCGACGTTAATAATGATCAATGAATGTTTCATAATCCTATATTTTTTATTGTCATTGAAATCGTTTAAATCGTCTATTTTTCAATCAAATCGATTGAGTGTCCGCTCTAGTTGGGGCCCATCGCAGTGCACCGGAAGGAAGTTTTACATATTTTCCGACAATGACTTAGTTCACAGTGCATTGTAATCTTCATTGTAACCTGTACATTGTAATAATATCCACTGTAAAGAATCTACGGTTGATTTTATAAAATTATTTTTATATATAAAGGCTTGAATTAGTTTAAAATGCAAACGTCAAGTATCATGGTTCAATTGTGCTCTAAACAGAAACATTTATTTAGACTCGACTCTATCATATCAAAAAACCTACTGTTGATTTTATATGCCTGACCTTTCATCTTGTGCAGTGATAATTGAATTTAAGTTTAAAATGAAAAGGTCGAGTATCATGGTTCAATTGTACTTTAAACAAACATTTATTTCAAACGTGGCCCTGTTATATTAAACAACCAACTGTCTTGAGTGTTATCTGTGCAATGTTTCGATCAATGTAACCTCTGACCTTCTTCAGGGGTAAAAGTCGCCATATTTTGGCAGGCAAAACGTTAGAGTGCAGAGCTACCCCCTTCTTTCTTGCCAAAACATGACGACTCTTGCACGTGATGAAGGTCGAAAGTTACATCGACCAAGACGTTGTGCAGATAACACTCGAGCTGAGAACAATTGTCTGATCAATATAAAAAATAAAAATGTTGTGATGTATTTTATTAGGTTTAAAAAAATTTGTGATTACGATTTATAGTGTAAAATTTATTTAAAATTACCTTCTCCATCTAGAATATTCATTATTTGTGTATTAGTGTGGCCGTACTTTAATAAATAACATTGCGTTTATTATAAAACAAGCAGGGAGGTTCAGCGTTGCTCAGAACCGCATGAGGATCACTATTATGTACTTTTCACTGCTCATAACACCACTTTATCTTTGTTTTTATTGCACCCTTCCTCACGTTTCGCACATTAATATAGTCAGAAGAGGTTGAAATATGGAACAACTCGCTCAATCATATGTATAAACCTCTTGATTTAAATTTTATTAAATACTAGCGGGGGTACCCGGCGTTGCCCGAGTGTTTGTTTCCGGGACGGGGGGGGGGGAGTTTTAAAAAATGTTATGGTAGGTAAGTAGGAAAGATCAAACCCGGAGTCATGAGTAAAAGTAGGAAAATAAAGTGTGAAAAAAAAAAAAAAAAAAAACATCTGCAACGTTAACAGTTCGGCCACCAAGAAAAGTCCATTCCAGTTGTTTAGGAAAAAAAAACAAAAAAAAAAAAACGACTACGGTAGGTCGGCGCGAACGTGAAAATATAATGTGAATTGTCCAGCACGCTAACCACTACGCCACAGAGCACTGCAGCTTAGTTTAGTGATTTTAAATAACTTCACATGAAAGAACTACGAAGCCAAACTGGTGTTCTCTTCTCAACTGTTCCTTGTGAACGATCCCCAAACGGTGTTAAGTGGTGGCAGGGGGAGGAGGAATTTATTAGAGAGAAAATATTTTACCACTTCCATTGATCTTAACCGATTTTGGCCGTGACTTCTCAGCAGAAAAAGTATAGAAATCTAAGATTATCGAGGAATTTGAGAAATAATAAGCCTATAACACACCTCAGATATTGTTCTGCCGTTTGTGCATATTATATTTGCATGAAATATCTTGATTTTTAATCCTATTAATGTCAAAATCAGACAGGAAAAAATGAGTTCATTTTATTTATATAGAGATTAACGGCCACTTCCATTGTCTTCCCCAGCAAATTTTATACATCTAATATATAAAAGGCTAGATGTCTGTTTGTCTGTCTTTCTGTCTCCATATTTTCAAACTCTATCTCCTCCGAAACTAAAACCTGCAGAGCGGTGCTAGGGACCTCAAATAATTGGATTTTTTATGGACCGTTCTTTTATGGGTCAAAATAGTTTTTAAGGGGTCGAAAATGGGTAAAAATTGAAAAAAATCGTTATGCATTTTGTACATTCATCTTAGTTTATTTTTAATTTTTAATCATTTTGTATACATGTCACGTTGGTACAGTTTCTGTTTTGGTTCTAGCTGATAGCACCCAAATATTTTTTTTTTTTCTTTAAATCACGACTTTATAATATATACAGAATCTGGACAAATTAAAATGTCATATTTAAGCATATTTTACTACCGGGCAAAGCCGGGCGTCCACTCTCGCTAGTATGATATATAAATTTCAGAAAAGCAAGATATATTTAAAGTTTTAATGGGAGTTTATATTATCATATACCTTTTAACGGTGATCGAGAACCACTTCTAGTGAATTCTACATCAGAGTTCTACATTCTTTTAGACGTTATGTAGATTCTCTTAACAATTTTTTTCTATAGGAAACATAAAAATGCATGTAGAAATTGAGTTTGTTGTGGGTTTTGAATCCCACGACCAGCAATCATAACTTCCTGCACTGATGATTCTGAAAGGATGAAACACAAGTGTCTGTCGGTATCAAAAATAATTATTTATAATTATAATTATTTCCAAACTTTTAAGAAGTAAGTTTCTTAACAATTGAGCACTGTTTGTTGAAATGTAAAAGCTGGTCATTTAGCCTGCATGCAAGATTGCGACATATAGTCACCCGATCACTGTAGACCGTTCATGTATAACGATTATGCCTTTATCAATGTTTAATTTCACTTGAATATCGTTACATCATTTTGATTCTAGAAAATGTCTAAAATTTAAGGCTTAAGGATTCTTAAGAAGAAATTACAATTTCGGGAATCTTGTTTAATTAGTGTATAATGGTGATGGAACAAATGTAATGTAAATCAGAAATCTTTGAATTTTCAGATAAAAGGTTGTGCCCATGTTTTTCTTCCCAAAACCCTTTTAAAATACTCTAAATTGAAATGTGAGAAATATTTATTTACTGATATTTCATACTTATTTATTTATTTATTTGTAGACTATTATTCTCATCTTTATAGTTGCTGTTGTTTTTCGGTTAACTATTCCTTTGGCCTTTGTCACGTGGTTACCCACGTCAGGATAGCAATGGCGAGTCTCTTAACTTTATCCTCAGTATTTACTGCCTTCCATAGTTGTCGTTTCACCATATTTTGGCCAACTAATCCTCTGGCTGTCTTTGGATAGGATTAAAACCGCTATCTTCAGACATTGCTTACCTGGATCCATAGAGACTCAATGCCTCTATCCATTGCACCACAGGCCAACTATGGAAAATAATTACTGAGGATAAAGTTAAGACTCAGAATTTCTATCCAACGATATCTGGCGAAGGCCAGAGGAACAGTTGCCTGAAACGTCATGAAACAACAACTATAAAGATAAGGATGGCAGTCTGCAAATAAATAAATAAATATACAAATTACTAATCTCAAAGGATTCCAATCTGCATTCCATGTTTAAAAAGGAAGTGTCCTCTATAGTATCAGACCTGATCGAATGGTTAATTGTAGGTATAGACTGATTCATACCATCCAAAATATTCCAACAAAAACCTAACAGCCAGCCATGGTTCTCCCCAGAATGTGCTGCTGTCATTGAGCACAGAAATCACTTTTTCCATAGCTACCAACGTAATAGATGTACTGAGACTAAAGCTGCTTTCAGGACTGCCAGCAACCACTGTAAAAAAGTAATAAAAAATGCAAGAGAGCTATATGCTTAGTCTGTCAAATCCAAACTATTTGCCAAGAACTTTGCAACTAATTCTACCCTTTGCGACGAAGGCCATCAACTCCCCATATTCCATTCCATAACAGACAACCCACTCTGCAACATACAAATATCTGTGCATGAGGTCGCCAAGTTAATCAAGAACCTTGATTCCAGTAAAGCAACTGGCCCAGACGGCATTCCAATTATAGTGTTGAAAAAGCTTCAACCAGGACTTGCCCCCATACTTACAAAACTATTTAATCATTGACTTAAGGAGAAGTGCTTTCCAGCACCCTGGAAAACCTTGTCAGTATAGCCTGTATTTAAGAACTCATAATAATAATAATAAGTCATCTCCCTTTCAGTACAGACCAATAAGTCTCTTGTATGTCATGAGTAAATTACTGGAATCCATATTAAATAAAGAAGTAGTCAACCACCTCAGCAGAAAAAAACCTCCTTAGTGACATGCAATATGGTTTCCGTTCTGCTAGATCTACAGCTGATGTGCTAACGGTTATATCCTATAGGAGTAGTGAATCTCTCGACAAAGGCTTTCTTTCTAGGGCAATTGCTCTTGACATATCAAAAGCCTTAAATAAGGTTTGGCATAATGGCCTACTTCACAAGATTTCCAGCTACGGTATAACTGGAAATGTTTTCTCAATAATTAAATCATTTCTCTCTAATAGGCTCATAAGAGTAGTGGTTGATGGGCAGCAATCAGAGGCCCACAGTATTAATGCAGGGGTCAATCCTGGGCCCAACTCTCTTCCTGATCTACATCATTGATCTCCTAAAACACATACTTAAATCATTCGTTGACATCTATGCTGATGACACGACCATCTACGGCAACACATCAAAGGCCGTAAATGACAAAGCTCTCTCTGATTCCCTCTCCTCTGATCTTGAGCGCATGGTTCAGTGGGGGAAGAGATGGCTGGTTACTTTTAATGCATCTAAAACCAAGCTCCTAACTTTACATCATCAACGCTCTGTTCCTCATCTAGCATCAATTGAAATTGATGGTTCTCGTCTTGGGGAGGCTTCATGTTTTGACAAACTCCTGATCTGAAATGAAACACGTACATCAAGTCTGTTGCCCGGGCCACTGGGAAAATGGTGGGATCCTTCTACCGCTCTAGAAGATATCTCACTACTGATGCAATTCTCTATCTTTATAAAAGTCAAGTACGTCCAAAGATGGAGTACTGCTGCTACATCTGGGCTAGAGCTTCTAAAAACAGCCTATCCTGCCTTGACAAAGTACAAAATAGACTTTGTGGCTTACTGGGGGATACTCTCTTCTCTTCTCTGCAACCTCTCTCCCACAGAAGAGACGTTGCGAGCCTGTCTTTGTTTTATCATTATTTCTATGGCAAGTGCTCGTCCGAGCTTCAATCTCTGGTCCCCGCCCCCCTCGCCAATCCTTCATGATAAACACCCGTCTAGCTAAAACCACTGTCAGTAATTTCCCCCACTCTTTATCTGTGCATAAATCAAAATGTAGATTCCATGAACATAGCTTCTTTCTGAGAAGTGCACGCCTGTGGAATTCTTTTCCTGTTTCCCACCTGGCTACAACTTCGATGTCTTCAAGTCCAACATAAACAAATTCCTGATTAATCTTCCCCTTAAGTAAGACACTTTATCAAATCTCCAATACCAATTATTACTACGATATTATCCCATTGATTATTGTACACAAAATAACCCTTATCCTCGAGTGGCTTCCGGGCCTTGATAAGTGGTGATCCCCATGTAAAAAAAAAAAAAATAATAATAAAATAATATCGCGTACCTACTCACAAATTTCAGAGGTATCTGAATTTTCACAAAGAGTTGCATCTATGCAATTCCTTTGTGTGTTTTGAGTCCAAACCTTCCCTGACTTTGCATGCAAACCGCTGAGCCTTAGTGCTCTTGGTATCGGGTGTAAGAACCTGTGATTTTGCAGGTTAAGAAATAGATGCGGTCAACAAGGAGGACTTCATGCAGATGTCAATCCTGGTGATGTCTACATAAACGTTCGACCTGCTTACCAAAAATCACACAACAACATCAACCTCAAAACTGATGGCAGAAACAAGAACTTGATGAGATGCATTATTCAAAAGAAGGAATCACCGATGCTTCCTCTCTTTTTCAGTCATTCTGCAACGCACTTACCTTGATGAGAATGAAATATCTGTACTACCGAAACTTACCTTGTATGCAATAAACCAGGTATTTGTTTCAAATTATCAAATATGCATTTTTTCTTGGGAGCTACATTACTACATGTTTTTTTTTTTTGTTTTTTTGTAACAAAAGAAAAATTTACAACTATAAATATTTAAATTTTTTAGATGATAATTCATATTATTTGGATTATTCGGACTACTGTTCTAATCTTGAGTGTTATTTTTACAACGTTTCGGCTGATGTAACCTCCATCTTGATATATCTTGTGAACTCAGAAATATTTCTGTCTCAAAAGTCTTTATTTAATTCACGGATGTAGCATGCTCTCATTCCATCAGCCATGACTGGGTAAAAGTCCTAATTAATTCGCAAGAACCTGTGACATAACAGAAAGAATAATTGGTAAAATTCGGTTGTAAATGACACTCTTCTGGAGGTTGAAGATTCAATCCTTATTTCAGGGAATACTCAGAATACAACTGCCAATTACTCAAGACTTCTATCCAGTCAAGTCTGATGGAACAAGAGCATGCGACCTCTATGGGTTAGGATAACCTTTATGGATAAAGGGGTCTGTTCAAAATTCAGTGCAGATTCACAAGTTCAACAAAATATGCCAGAAGAAGGTCGGAGGTTACATCGTTTGAAACGAAAGATGTAAGTAACTAAAAAGTCCGATCACTGCATCTACCCAATACCCGAAAAAAAGTATCATAATTTCTATTCTTAATTGTATTGCATCGAGCATAGCAGCGACTTTTTATAGCAAATGTGGTACAATTCTATCTAGTTTTAGAGCATATAAGTACTTATATTTAATTTTAGTTGTAGTCTGTCAGTAGTCAGGTGTTTCTGTGAGGCAGGAACACCTGATATCCTAAAGGCTCTTCAGTCTTTAGTGCATTTAGGATCAATACTTTACAGGGTTCTAAGTGCTTATGATTAGTAATCTCATAGGTAATAGTATGTTCTCTCTCTCGGCAGTACTTCGCAAATGAAGATTCTATGAAGGGGGTTTTCCATGTCGACTGCAGGCATGCTTGTGGCTGACGAGCCCGATGCGGGACAAGCAGGTTCGGCTACAATGGCTGCAGTCAAAAGTCACGTCAGGTGTAGCTGCTGAGGCTTCCCGAATCTTTCTCCTGCAGTGCTTCTCCATCAGATTAGTATATATATATATATATATATATATATATATATATATATCATAGTATATTTTTTATCCTTTATGACACACTCGACATCCCAATAACTGTTCATGCAAAATTTGTTAGAAGTCTAACCAATAGTTTTGAAACCTATATTTATTGCTATTTTTATTATGTAACTCTCTTATAGCGTAACCAGCATTTTAAGGATTATTCATGTAAAATTGGACAAAAATTCTGTCTAATGGTTCTGAAGCCTGTAATTGACTGACAGGCAAACACCAAATGTATAATTTAGTATAAACAGTGTACTTTTTTATTTCTAATGACATACTGGACATCCCATTAGCTCTTCATGCTCTCATTCTGTCCAAGAGTTTTGAAGCCTATAAGTGTGTGTTTTGTTTTTCATGTTAGCAGTAGTAATAGCAGTAGCGGTAGTAGTATTAACGTTTTTACCCACCTATGACAAACTTGGTGTTTCAAGGATGCCTCCTGCCAAATTTGCTGCAATTCTGTTGAGTAGTTTTGGAGCCTATAGGTGACCAACAGACAGACAAAAATGCTGAATTATAATATAGATATAAGTTTATAAAATGAAAATGACAAAATAAATACATTATTTTTGGTTTAAACTTGAATACTCCCTTGTTTAAGCTCAACCTTAAAAGTATTTAAATTTATTACTGTTTATTTTATAAATTTATTAAGCACCAGTTTTTACATAAATCCCTTAAGCCCTGGTTATTTTAAAAATGCCTTAAGCGCTGGTTATTTCATAAATGCCTTAAGCGCTGGTTACTTTATATATGCCTTAAGAACTGGTTATTTTATAAATACTTAAATCACAGGTTATTTTATTTTGGGGTTTTAAGCACTAATTATTTTATAAATGCTTTAAACACTAATTATTTTATAAATGCTTTAAACACTAATTATTTTATAAATGCTTTAAACACTAATTATTTTATAAATGCCTTAAGCACTAATTATTTTATAAATGCTTTAAACACTAATTATTTTATAAATGCTTTAAACACTAATTATTTTATAAATGCTTTAAACACTGATTATTTTCTAAATGCTTCAATCGCTGGTTATTTTTTAAATGCTTTAAGCTTCGGTTATTTTACTATCCAGTAATTAATACATTTATTTTTGATGTATAGCATGTTCCATAGTAAATACTGTACATCTATATTTGAAGACGATCACATTGTAATTAGCAGAGAAGCAGCCCTTCAATAATGTGTTCCACAAACGAAAGCCTTTCTAAAGAAACTTTTTAAATGGATATTCCACCTGACACTAGGCACATGGAGGGCGAAAAGCAATGTCCTTTTTCGTTGTGGTAGAATAACGAGTTCTTGCTGTGAATATCTGACGGGGAGAAATCGAAGACTGGAACACAGTTGAGAACCTTCCATTAAAATAAAAATAGAATTGAGTGAGACTAACAACGTCTTTTCTGTGAAAAAGGAGTTTAGAGAAGCGATCAGCCCCAGTGGATGATGAAGTTGATTTTGTAGTTTGTCAAGGCAAGATGAAGATAGCTCTATGTAGCACTTCCCCAAATGTGGCAGTAATACTCCAGAATGGGTTGAATATGACTCTTATATGGGTAGAGGCTGGCATCAGAAGTCTGGTACTTTCTGGAGCAGTAGAATGATCCAACTATTTTTCAGCAATTTTAGCCAAAGATTGGACACGTGTCTTCCATTTTAGACTCGGGGTGACCGTCAGATCTGAGAGATTCTCGGTGGCTCTCTATCCATTTTTATAAGAATCATAATAAGTAAGATATTTCAAATAATTTTGTTCACAAAATCATTATGAATTAAATTATATTTTTTATTGAAGATTTAAATTTATATACTCAAACAGAATTAAGGACCGATTTTCTATCAGGCACTATTGTTCAGAAATTCTAGAAAAAACACATTTTCTGTATTTTGTTAGACTAGTATTCTGCCATGTTAACTCGGATAGAAGAGTAATTCACAAGTTATTTCATATCTAGTAAGAGTTACATTTTAAAAAGATAAATAATGTCCCAATTAATGTAGTTTTGCATTTTAAATAAGCGGATATTACTTCAGTTAATAAAGCATACGATCTTAAGATAAGCAAATGACGCCTCATTCAATGTCGAGCTGCATTTGAAAGACGCTGTTTCCTTGCATTTTAAAGAAGCAAGTTATTCCTCCATTTAAACATTAAATAAATCATGCCCCAGTTAATGTACTATATTTTCCCCACTTTTTATCTGTGCCAAAACCAAAACGTAGATTCCATGAACAAAGCTTCTTTCTCAGAAGTGCGCGCCTGCGGAGCTCTGTTCCGTTTGCCTGTTTCCCACCTGACTACAACGTAGATGTCTTCAAGTCCAACATAAACAAATTCCTGATGAACCGCCCCCTTAAGTAAGACACTTTATCAAATCTCCAATACTGACGATTACTGCGATACTATCCCATTGATTACTGTACACGTAATAACCCTTATCCCCGAGTGGCTTCCGGGCCTTGATAAGTGGTGACTACCTTGTAAAAAAAAAACAAAAAAAACTATATTATGTTTAAAAATATGTTTTAGACTTTTGTAGACCATCATTATGTCATTTTAACTCGGATAGAAGGGGTAATTCATGAGCTATTTCATTTCTGTTAGAAGAAATTATATTTCAAAAAGACAAATGATGTTTCATATATCTTTGCATTTTAAATAAACAAATGACGTATCATTCTAATGTAATTTTGCATTTTAAATAAGGATGTATCACCTTTGTTAATATAGCATATATTAAAATAAGCAACTAATACATCATTTAATGACGGCTTATACTTGAAAGAGGTAAGCACCGGATATTTTCTAAATGCTTTAAGTGCTAAATATTATATAAACGCTTTAAGCACTAGTTATTTTATAAATGCTTAAGGCGCTAGTTATTTTTAAAATGTTTTAAGGGTAGGTTATTTCATAAATTCTTTAAGCTTTGGTTATTTTATAAATATTTTAAGCGCTGTTTATTTTATAAATGCTTTAAGCGCTGGTTATTTTATAGATGTTTAAAGCACTGAATATTTTATAAATGCTTTAAGCACTGGATATTTTATAAATGCTTTAAGCACTGGATATTTAATAAATGTTTTTAGTGCTGGTTATTTTATAAATGTTTTTAGTGCTGGTTATTTTATAAATGTTTTTAGTGCTGGTTATTTTATAAATGCTTTAAGCAATGGCTATTTTATAAATGTTTTTAGTGTTGGTTATTTTAATACCCCTCGCATTTTCAAGAAGCAAATGATGCTTTAGTGTGTTTTTCTTTTCATTTTGAAGACTAATATTTCTTTTAATTTTGAAGACTAATATTTCTTTTCATTTTGAAGTCTAATATTTCTTTTCATTTTGAAGAAGCCAGTTATTTCCCATTTTATATAACTTTTCATGTTAAACCAATTATGCCTCAGTTAATGTCATATTAAAAAAAAATAAATGATGACTCTATTATCCACCATGCCAAATTTAAACATATTCTAATGTGGGGAAGACCTAACAAACCAATGGGATACTCTATATTGTGACAAAAATGCAATTTTCCTTCGTCTAAGGTTATCGTTCTTCCTCGCACCGAGGACAAAACAATTACCGTATTTGATCCTCGCTGTGAAGTGACAGTCGTCATGTGGTTAACAGCACAGACTGACGACCTGGATGTTTGAAGTTCATTCTACAAAAACCATTTTCCCTTAGAGTGTTGGTATCCTTTATGTGGCCACCTCCTGTAAGTCACCAATATCTTTCTAGAAAGAATTCTAACTAGAAAAATATCTGGGAAACCAATACCAATAATAGAATCATAGGATTCCTATGATATGAAGATGATGATCCTCGCTTGAAGACTATATTATTTCAGCCTTGCATGCTAAAGAAACCAATGATACCTTGTCTAATATACCGTTGTATTTTCAATGGATTTGTTTAATGTAGAAAGATTTTGAAATGGTAATAAAATTTAAAATTAAATTTTAAAATTTGATTTTAGCCTGGAAATTTTTAAAAATATTTATAAATAGTTTATTTACTTAATTTTTCTTCTTTTGGGAGATGACCTAAACACACAGAACTTATAGATAAAATTAATCAAAATAAATAAACAAATAAAGATAAACATAAACGAAAATAAAAACAACAAAACAAAATGAAACCTGAAAAATAAATAAAATGAAAACATTAAAAAAAATGTATCAATTTAAAAAAACTGAATTGGTTTGTAATATATATATATATATATATATATATATATATATATATATATATTTACTGAAAAATGTTTTATTTTCGTCCATATCACGTTTTTGTACATAATATACTTTATTCAGATATGCTAAATCTAATGAAAAAAAAAACAATGTTTTCATATTGCAATTTATTCATTTATAATATAAGGAAATATAATAAACAGGAGAAAGAAGAAAGAATATATTTAATATACCTAAACATTATATGGGATAAATAAAACTTTTTTCACATCAAAATATATTGTTTAAGCATTCTTATATACTACTGGATATTCCCTTCATTTTATATATATATATATATATATATATATATATATATATATATATATATATATAGAGAGAGAGAGAGAGATACTGAGATGCCCAACAGTTTATAATATTATTAAATGAAATAAATTGATATATATATACACACATGCTATTCAGTTAAGCTAGATAACCAATCAGAATCATTATTATGCCTGCCCACGGGTTCATGTTTCCATTAGGCAATGGTAAGGGTTTTTTCAGACAAAGACTCGGCTAACTTTTACTTCTTCTTACTTTATTCTGTTCTGTACAGGAATGGCTCGAATATTTTTGTGGACGTGTCGAATTAATAGGTGACTTTGTTTTAGCATACGCATACTAAGTTTATGACTTTCAATATAAAAGGAGAGATCAGGGCTTTGGTTGGATCAACACTGAAAGAAGACGCTGAGTTTACGTATCTGGGCAGCAACATAGCTTCCACAGAGAGAGATATCGAAATTCGCATCTCAAAAGCATGGGCCGCATTGGATTGACTGTGTTCAGTATGGACTTCGGGGCTGGCTGACAAACTGAAAAGGCAGTTCTTCAGGGCAGTGGTAAAGTCTGTCCTTATTTACGGTGCTACAACCTGGACACTCACCAAAAGATTGGAAAGAAAACTAGATGGCACATAAACCCGTATTCTACGAACAGTATTAAATATATGTTGGCAAAATCATCCCACAAAGCAGCCACTTTATGACAACCTACCTGCCATATCTAATGCCATCAGAGAAAGACGCCTACGATTTGCTGGTCATTGTCTGAGGAGCAAGCATGAATTGGTGAGTGATGTAGTGCTATGGACTCCACAACACAGATGCGCAAGCAAAGGATGACCTAGATCCACGTACATTCAGCAAATAGCACACAACGCTAACTGTGAACCTGAAGATCTGAGGCAGCTGATGGAAGACAGGGAACTCTGCAGAGGAAGAGTCACATTGGTCCGGGCAAGGAGCCCGCCATGATGATGATGATGATACTTTGAGTACCTTTTGTTTTTAGTATTTTTGGTTGTTGGCTTTGTTTAGTTTTTTTTATTTTTCTTATGTATTGTTATCTCAAAGTAAAGTTTATTCTGTTCATACATTTGTTGTTATTTCACTTCTACTGTTTAATAGGTTTTGGGAGTCCTTTATGTTTTATAATTTTAAATTTCTCATTCAGACATAATCGTCTAATTTTTTACATGTATTGGCTTATCATAACATTTTCCACTCAGCTATTGGCAAGCATCCACTTTCTTTGAGCTCACAGTAATGAGTCACATAATGTGCTTTTATGGTCGTAATCATATTCAAGTAGTATTCCTTGTTATTCGGATTTTCTTTGACAAGTATTGTTGCTTGGAAAATTATGTTTTTGGTTATGTACTTATTTTGTAATGGACAGAATGCACAAGTTCTACAGTTACAGCTTTTCTCTTCATTATCAGCTTTATTATTTCTATTTGAATGGTTGCAATTTCTAACAGTTATATTTTTGTTGTCCTTTTTTATTGTTGTTATGTTGGTCACTTTTGTTTTTTTTGGTTTTTATTTTCCTACTTTTCTCATTTAGTATATTGTTATGGATTTTGATTATCATCTCTAAGTTTATTTTTTTGCAGCAATTGTAGAACAGTTCAGCGTTATTTTTGTTGAAAACTTTTTGCAGAGAGGTGGAGACAGACCAAGAGAAATATATAGATACTTGTAATGAGAGACGTCTGACATATTCAGGTAATTACAAATTATGGATAATTAGAAGAATTAAAATTTATCTTTTACTTTTAAATATAGCTCAATCCTATAACAGAGGAAGATTCTCGCATGTATTTTGGGTCGTTAAACTAAATAGGAAAAAAGCCTTTAGAAAACAAATGTTGATTAAGTAAGCTTTATTATAATTATTTGAAAGATACCGGAGGTATGAAAACACAAACATTTAAAAAGCTAATTTCGGTGTGTTGTTGGTCATGAGCATTCATGTTAACTACCGGCAGTCAGGAAAATAAAAATTTCTAATTCACTGAGAAAAGTCAGATTATAACTGAAATATTTGGATTTATTTTCCATTTTTTTTTAAAGAAAATAAAAATTAAAAAAATTAACTGAAATTGCTTTTTTAAAATGCTTTTATATATATATTTTTTAAAATGCTTTTATATATATATACTTTAACCCTTTTCCTCGAGTAGCTTCCGGGCCTTGATATGTAGTGACAATTTTAAAATATATATATATCAGTGTTGGGACGATTAATCGGAATCAAGAATTAGAAAAATTAGAGCTTTTTGGGATATCGGAATCCAAATCAGAAAAAATTGAGCCTATTTTCCGATGTGAAAACCAATTCTTAAATTATCTTTTTTGTTTGATTTTGGCTTGTAGTAATAATAAATATTTATTGATTTAAACTTCCAGTAAACCTAAAATCTATATTTCACGCCCTTACAAATGTGTTTTTACGTTTGAGAAAATATAAGCACATGTAAGATGCGTTTTACGGTAATCGGGACAAAATAACACTTTTATAGTTAAATAATTAGAATATATATAAAGTATCGGAATCAGTTATTGTATCAGAATCGGGAATTGTATTAAAATCAGGAAAAAATATTGGAATCGTCCTATCACTAATATATATATATATATATATATATATATATTTCTATGGAAATAATCTTAATCACTTATATATCCTTTTTTTTTTAAATATACCAATCCTTATTTTTTTTTTTTTTTTTTTTTTACAAAGGCATCACCACATTATCAAGGCCCAGAGGCCACTCAAGGATAAGGGTTAAAGAGTGTACAGTAGAAATTGGTCAATATAGTAATCATTAGTAATGAAAATTTGGCAAATTTAATAACCTATATGGAACGGCCCATCAAGAACTTATTTACTTTAGACTTGAACACAACCATATTGTAGTCAGCCGGAAAGCAGGAAAACAGAAGACAATTCCACAGGCGTGCAGTTCTAAGAAAGAAGCTTTGTTCATGGAATCTACGTTTAGGTTTAGGCACAGATAAAGAGTGGGGGAAATTATTGATAGTGTTTACAGCTAGACGAGTGTTTATGAAGCTCAATGTAATTACAGAGCATATAATGAATAAATGACAAATATTCGAATATTTGGGCGTTAGTGACTTTATTTCTAAGTTCAAAATGGTGTAATGTAAGCAAACAATAAGTTAATTGGAGCTTTTCTTCCAATTTTCGGATTATTTAATCATGTCCAAACGCATTTTATTTTCTTTCGGTGGATTGATAGTTGCTATTTCTTCTGATGAGTTAAGGGCAACATAGATTCATTGATTGATATAATGATTAAGTGAATGATTTTGTACAACAAAACAGATATTGTCAAGAATTGTAAATGTCAACTGCATTAAAGTAACAATTATAAGATGGTAAACATCATGAAATTTGGAATACAGACTTTTGTCATTTATTATATATATATATATATATATATATATATATATATATATATATATATATAATACGGTACAATTGCATTGACACACTGATTCTTATCAGATCATCAAAGTTAAGCAACGCTGAGCCTAGTTAGTACCAGATGAGTGACCATTTGGGAATTCTAGATGCTGTATGTTCTCTCCGCTTATCTTGGCATTTGTTTCCAGTCTTCCTGTACATACACTTCACTTGCCACTGGTATTTAACAATGTCGACTCAGGAGAAGTGTGGTTGGAGATTGCGCACCTCCTGCCACAAAAATTTAACATGCAAAACCCCTACGTGGGTGTCCATAGTCTGTCAAAGACTAAAAGAGCCTGTTGTTGTGTGCGTGTGTGTGTGTGTGTATATATATATATATATATATATATATATATATATATATATATATATATATATATAAGTGGTTTTTGTTTTTATTTTTTAAACGATAGTAATGTTTATGTCTCCGCCTCGGAGAACCAGTGTTTTTCTTAGAAAGTCGCCCAATTTTATTTGGACGTATTATTTATTTATTTATTATTAAAAACAGTAATCTACGGACACGTGTGTTTCGGAGCCCTACTCCTCTTCAGCGTAGATTCGAACCTTGGACCTTATGTATTTCAGTCCAGTGCCCTAATCCACTGCGCTATGTTGCCATAGACAATTTACTGCTTCGTTTTTATCGTTCATCTGTTTAAGTGGTTTTGTTTTGATTTTTTAAACGATAGTAATGTTAAAAATGATAAATATATATATATATATATATATATATATATATATATATATATATATATATATATATTTATTTATATTAATGCTCCTCTCCTATTGATTGGCTAACTAAAATCTCAATAGGAGAGGAGCATATAAAAACGATAAACAACCACAAAATTCGCGCATAAGCCTGAGGAGTCCTAGAGTGGATGAAGCGCCGAATATTCAGTGTAGCTTAATCGCCATATATATTTTATAAATTACTAACTAGCTCTACCTACGTATTGAGCACTTTTGAAGTAAATACTTAAAGTTTACGCATAAATCTATACTTTCGTATATTAATTTTATTTGAGTAAATTAAGTCGTTATATATATATATATATATATATATATGAGAAAAATATTTTACTGTCCATGTTTGCTTACTGCATATATTATATACAGATGTATAAGAATCTGACAGAAAAACCAAAGTAAATGAAGAGATGAGATCTTGAAAATGACTGAACAATATCATAAAGCGATAAACATTGTTTTAAAAACAAAATCCATATCTTAAAAAAAAAAAAACTATTATAGTTTATCTGGATAAACTTTTTTCAAAAATTCTCTACCCCCCCCCCCCCGCGGGTTAGGGTTAGGGTTTGGTGACTTAGCCCACGTGCGTAGATCATGATGTTAAAATTATTTGATAACTCTAGACCTACTTGAATAACATATATGCTTCATAAATGTTAATTATCACTAACAATTCTTGCCACAGTTCATGCTGGCCAAGGGGTATGTTCCTTGCTAATGGAGTCAGAGATGGCTTTGTGTCGGGTTCGAATCTCTCCACTGTCAGTCCTACACTGATGATTCCCAAAAGGATGTGGTTATTAAAAATAATAATAATTAAATATCTACCCAATCGCTGCTTAGCCTCGATTTAGCACAAGCCTAACGTTCTGCAAATGGTTTCCTTTGTTTTTGCAGAGTTGTGAGTTGTTTTGTAGACTGAAGTAGCCATAAAGCGAACTAGTGACGAACCAAGAACTTTGACAAGTAAAAGAGCGAGACCAAGGAGTTTTACGGTGCAACAAGTGTTGGATAAAGTGACAGATTCTGATTCAGATGAAGACGAATGTGATCAGGAGTACGTTTCTGAATCAATTAACGCAAGTGATGATGAATATATCGATGAAGGGGAAAGTGATGATAATTCTGATGATACAAGAGAGGCTTTTGTATCAAGGAGGGCTCCACCTGTTGGTCGGATTGGCACACGAAGGCTGAATGCTGGCGGTAATCCATTTAAAATTTTTTTCACAATTTTGCGCAGGAAGTCAGGCACAGGGGCAAATTAGGTTCAGTAGCTCTGGTCTGGTTAACTAAATTCATACTAATGAATCTTGAAAAGACAAAACTAGCATGTCTATAAAATAGATAAAATATTTATTTATTATTGTAAAAATATTCCCCGTAATAAAGAGGACATTTGGTTTTGGGCATAAAAATGGCAGTAGAATCCTGGGGGGGGGGGGGGGGGGGGGGTCGGTGACACCGGGATACATATTTTTTTTTTTTTTTTTTCAGTTTACGATGTGGAATACGATGTTTATCCAGCCCCTGGTTAGAGTATTTGCCTCGCCGTACGATGTTATTTATAATGTTATTTGATTATATACATGTGTATTATATACTGTACCGTATTTTTTTTACTGATTTTTAATCTGTACTGTATAAAATTTTGCTTAGGCCCCGCCATACTGCGATTTCACCAACCCTGGAATGGATTAATGCCATATCCGAGCTTCTAGTGCATATCGCCCAGACAGTAACACTAGAGTTTTCTCCTCGCGGTCGAATAGTATAGACATAAAAAAACGGTGCGGATTTGTGTTAAAAATAAAAACACGGTTGACTTGTTGGATAAAGGGTTAATGATTCTGAGTTATTAAACTCAGGGTTGTTGGTTCAATCCCATTTGTAGGCAGACAAATTAATTAAACCTGTACTGATAAGTCTTGAAAAGACGAAACAGGCATGTCTATACAAATAAATAATATTTAATTAACTAAGTTCTTATTGTTGAGCACTGTACGTTGAAATGTAAAATTTGGTGACTTAGCCCACGTGCGTAGATCATAATGTTAAAATTATTTGATCACTCTAGACCTACTTGAATAACACATATGCTTCATAAATGTTAATTATCACTAACAATTCTTGCCACAGTTCATGCCGGCCAAGGGGTATGTTCCTTGCTAATGGAGTCAGAGATGGCTTTGTGTCGGGTTCGAATCTCTCCACTGTAAGTCCTACACTGATGATTCCCAAAAGAATGTGGTTATTAAAAATAATAATAATTATATATATACCATATATATAAAGAGAAAGGTAGTTTGCTTAAAGCATTGCTTATAAACAAGTGTGTGGGTATTTATGAAGGCTGACAGCAATGCAGAAAAACTGGAATGGTGAAATAAAATTTAAAGAAAAACAAACAATCAAAAACAATTTTTTTTTTTTTAAACAATCGAAGACAATATTTTGGGTGACGAATCTTTAAAAAATCTTTTTTTTTTCTTTAAAAAGATCTCTCACATATAAAATCATTAAATATGAGACTTACCACTAAATATTTATGCAAACATACGGAATGGTGTAGCATATTTACTAATTTCGGGAGAGAACCTTCCCTTCTCAAAAAGAATGCAAAATTGGAACCATTAAACAAAGTGAATAAGTCCAATTTGATATGTAGAAAGATCTTTCAAATAATAAATACCAACATACTAATATATATATATATATATATATATATATATATATATATATATATATATATATATATACAAATACTCACAAACTAATATATATATGCAAATACCCACATACTAATATACATACAAATACCCACATACTTATATACATACAATATCCACATACTAATATGCATACAAATACCCACATACTAATATGCATACAAATACCCACATACTAATATGCATACAAATACCCACATACTAATATATATACAAATACCCACATACTAATATATATATACAAATACCCACATACTAATATATATATACAAATACCCACATACTAATATATATATATATATACAAATACCCACATACTAATATATATATATACAAATACCCACATACTAATATATATATACAAATACCCACATACTAATATATATATACAAATACCCACATACTAATATATATATACAAATACCCACATACTAATATGTATATATACAAATACCCACATACTAATATATATATACAAATACCCACATACTAATATATATATATATATATATATATATATATATACAAATACCTACATACTAATACATATATATATATATAGAGAGAGAAGGAGGGAGATATATATGTAAGTCATAAAAAATATATAACAATTCAGCTACAATCAATTTTCCACATTTCATCCTTGAGAGGACTCATCATCATATAATTGATGTTACTGCATGTTATATGTGCGTGTGTGTGTGTGCGGTACTAAGTTTACTAGTAAGCCAATCAAATTCTTTGTTATTCCTGCTCCTGTTTGGATCAATCAGTGGTCTTGATTTTATCAAAGACTCAGTTGTCTGGTAATTCACCTCTTTCTTTGTTTATTTTTGGAGAAGATTGGTCCACCTTGTTTTATATATTAAAAGGTGACCTTATTTTAACTTAAGTGTGCTTAGATGTGTCTGCTTATATTTTTGTTTATATTACTTTAGTTTTTACTTCATTATTATCTTTATCATTATTATTCTATGTATGTTTGTATGTCTGCTTAAGACTTTCGACAGAGGCGACGGATTTTTACGAGATCAGTATCGTTTGAAGCTTGACCCTTCGGACAACAAACATTGAAAAATTAGCTAAAAACATTAATTCCTTCACCTTCAACTGGGCACTTTTCTACAAGGAGGGGTCGCTTTTTTCGCTGATATTTTCGAAAGTCATCCCCTCCTTTCGATTGACTAGCCTTAATTTAAACCTTCACCACTCCCGGTTTGGCAATGGACGCAACGGCAAAGACGTCACGTTTTATTTTTTTTTTTTTTTCATGTTCTTCTCCTCCTTCACGGTATGGGTTCTAGCCTGCCTGCCTAGTACCACTTTTTTTTTCTCAACACACCTCTAAACACTAGGCTAGTCCTAAAATAAAATTTAATCTGTATATACACCTGATTGCTATTTCGCTCTGTAATTTTATGAATTTTGGAGTGCTGTAAGATTTAGAATTGAGAATATCTTCTACAAGATTACTAATTTTAGTCTCCTACTGCTAAAAAATGATGTAGAATTCAAGAAAGAAGGCATCACATTTAGAAAACAAAAAATACGTATTTGCTTCATTAGCATAAGATTAGATTTTGTAGTAGAGGAATAGAAGGGAAGAGGCGTGATATAAAAGAAAATGATTGTCACCAAATATATATATATATATATATATATATATATATATATATGTTTTTTTGGTTAGCGATACTCTTTGAACGAATTCAATTATTTATACGAAAGTGCATTTTTACCTAAATGCGAGTTGGGAATAATTTTCTCTTTGACCAATTTGGTACCTCCTAAATGGGGAGCGGCATATATATATTATTTTTAAAATATAATTATCCACTGACACGTGTTTCGTCGTCTATGATTCAGCCACTCTGATGAGTCGTAGACGACGAAACACGTGTCGGTGGATCATTATATTTAAAAAATTATATATATATATAAAACACACATGGATTTTTCCGTTGATTTTGATGTATGAGGTTTACACAATAATTAAGTTGTCTGAAATCCACATGGATAAATTATTTATAATAGTGAAGACTTGTGTAGAACCATCCACACTTTTGGGAACAACTGCTAATCTCAGTCGGTGCAATTGCATGTCATGAACAGAGAAGACAAACAGTTTAGTTTAATTAGCTTGTTCCTTGCTTATTATATCATTTCATACACTAACCATTTATTTTTTCTTGGAAGTGATTTTCCTAAGAAATGAACATTACACCCCCCCCACACACACACACATATATATATATATATATAGTCATCCACATACAGTACTGTTTCGCTGTTTCACAGCTCATCAGTGCGGCTAGACAGGCAACCACCTCATATATATACACACACATATATATATATATATATATATATATATATATATATATATATATATATATATATATATATGAGAAAATAATATCGACAAATCTTTTTAAAAAATCTTATGTTCCCTGATAAAGACTAACCTTTACCCAGAGGTTATGATTGATAGTTTGTTTTTGCTTTTAATTACAAACTGCTTGCATATTTCGTCTCTCCTATATTACAAAATATATACTTCAAATAAATTGAGAATAATTTCATATGTTCATGAGGTATCAGATATTTGACAATCCATGTATTCTTGCGATTTTGTTTTGGTCGAGAATTACCATTTTTTCAAAAATTTTATTTGCATCATTCTTTTTTTGGGGGGATACATACGAATACTGTTCTGATAAGACGATTTTAAAACATTTTAATGTTTTTGCATTATTCTACTAAAAATAAACATTTGTATCAGATGTAAACAGCTTCGATATCCTTGTGCATACTCTTTAAATGAATTTAATTTGAAAATAATATATATATATTTAATTTAATTTGAAAATAATATATATTTAATTTAATTTGAAAATAATATATATATATTTAATTTAATTTGAAAATAATATATATATATTTAATTTAATTTGAAAATAATATATATATATTTAATTTAATTTGAAAATAATATATATATATTTAATTTAATTTGAAAATAATATATATATATATATTTAATTTAATTTGAAAATAATATATATATATTTAATTTAATTTGAAAATAATATATATATATAATAAAAGGATAAAACTTCAACGATATGAATTAAAAATGGAAAAGTAAGACCAAATTGCTTGATTTTCCGATGTGAATGACTAAAAATGGACCGTTTTAAATTGAAGAAAAAACTCCACATAACAATAAGCGAAACATCAAGCAATTTGGTTGCCTTTTTTCATTTTTAATTCACACACACGTGTGTGTGTGTGTGTGTGTGTGTGTGTGTGTGTGTGTGTGTGTGTGTGTGTGTGTGTGTGTGTGTGTGTGTGTGTGCTTTTCCTCATGCAGATGTCTCTAGAAAAGCTTTCTTGGGATGGAAATGTTTGGAACAAACAACTAAAAATCGATGTGAATGGCTAAAAATGGACCGTTTTAGCTATTCACTTTTGAAAAAAAAATGTACGAAACAGTGGGTGAAACGTCAAGCAACTTGGTCGCCAGTTTTCATTTATATATATATATATATATATATATATATATATATATATATATATATATATATATATATATATATATATAGGTTAATCATTTACTTGAAACGCACTCGGTTTGTATATACCAATCATAATGGATTAAAAAATCTTTTTCATAAAGTTTTTTTATAATAAAAAATAAAAACTTTTTATATATAAATTTTGAATAAATTTGCAGACTTGTTAGTCGCAATACGAAACAATATTTTGAAAAGTAATAAATGACCAACTGAGAAACCTTAATATTTGAAACTTGGAAAAGTATTATATCATACTGTGTGTGTGTGTGTGTGTGTATTTTTATGTAGATGTTCCTAGAAAAACCTTCTCAGGATGGAAATATTTGGAACAGACAACTAAAAATCTGTAATCTACACAATAAAATGAAGAATGCATGCTGAGGTTGTAATGACATTGGAAACAGGTGTTTATGTATCAGCAGAATATAGTCTACATAAATATTCATCTTTTTATTTTTTTTATGAAGACTGAAGAACATTTTACCCGCCAATAATTATAATAATAAACACATAATCAAATTTAAACAAGCCAGAAATTAAGTTGTAATTTCAAAGACAGAGAGGAAGAATAGCATTTATTTACATTTAAGAGAGGGAATCAATTATTTAATCGTCATCTCCTCAAACAAATCACGGGATCGTTCTATAAAGATGGCGTCCATGGTTCATGAATAATAATAAAACAAAAACAAAACTCTTAAACATGTCAAGAGTTATCTTCTCTTGATCATCAATCATACATTTTTTTTGGCTTTGAAATTGGAATAAAACAAAGTAATATTAAAAAAAAATAAAAACAAGCAGCAGCAACGACTGAAGACAATTGACAATACAAAAAAACAAACAAACAAAAAAAAAAACGGTTGCAACGATGAAGAAGATCGCAAGAGGTTCAGCAGCAGTAACAGCCATGGCGATGATTGGAGTGGTGACGAGGATGACAACAGCAGCAGCAGCAGCAGCAGCAGCAAGAGCAACACAAATTTCATTTTAAGAAGGAGCAGCATTATTTTCCATTTTTTATTTTATTTTTATTCATTTTCAATTGTATTTATTTTTTTTAATTTTCACAATTTTTGTTTCAATTTTATAAGTGTGGGTAGGAAAGAGTGAACTATTTTGTTTTTGTTTTTTTTTTTGTTTTTTTTTTTAGAAAATCAGAAATGGAAAATTGTTGCGAAAAAGAGTTAAAACCATTTTGTAAGTAAAAATCTACTTAAAATAAAACTTAAGTTTTGTTTTCATGATCACCATTATTCTCGTCAGCATTAATAGCATCAATCACTTTCATCAGATATAAGTAGTAGTTAGTGGGGAGGTGACAGTAATCAAGTGGTTAATGGCACAGATTGGCGACCTGGGTGTTCCAAGTTCGAATCCAGTCCGTTCCACAAACAGCACTTTCACTTAGGATGTTGGAAACATTCACGTGGTCTGTCCCGTAAGTACCCAATGTCTTTCTAGGAGAGAATTTTGACTAGACAAATATCAGGGAAACCAATGGCAACAATAAAATCTTCAGTTCATACTATCTAAAGTAGTTAGTGTAAACCAAGATACAATATAGAGCCTCAAACACATGCACACATATAATGTACATCTACACACGCATACTGTGTGTGTGTGTGTGTGTGTGTGTGTGTGTGTGTGTGTGTGTGTGTGTGTTATTTTGTCGGATTTTAAAAGTTAGGCACATAGAGCAATCCGTCTGAAACATCGTAATTTGATTCGAACTAAACTATTCTTTTGTTCTTTTCCTTCATTGGCATAAATATATTTTGTTTCGCTTCAATTTTTTAAATACTGAGAAAAAAATTAGTCACATCTAATTATACCGAGTTATCTCCCTTGAGTTCAGCAAAAAAAGTCACCAAAATCCATTTTCGTTTCTTATTGATTTTTCTTTTACTGCCAGTAAATGCTGATTAAGTAAAGCTGGTAAATGTATATATGTGTGTGTGTGTGTGTGTGTGTGTGTGTGTGTGTGTGTGTGTGTGTGTGTATGTGTGTGTGTAATTAGTATTATGACGATTAATCGGAATTAGGAATTGAAAAACTCGGAATATTGAGAAGGGGGGCTACGTTATTGAAATCAGAAAAATGTGTGCCTATTTTTTTTTTATTTTGTTGGTTTTTTTTTTGTTTTTGGTTAAAACTTAATTTCCCACGGCTTGTATTAATGAGGAAAGGATAAATATTTATTGATTTTAAACTACCAGTAAATCTAAAATGTATAAGTCACGCCCCTAAGTATATTTTTACAGTTGCGAAAGTATATGCACATATTACATGGGTTTCTGCGGTAATCCCCCCCACCACCACATACACATAAAAAACAAGTCTATGTTTAAAAATATAAAAGGAATCGGAATCAAAATTAGTAATTGTATCCGAACTGAGAAAAATATTGGAATCGTTCCATTACTAATATATATATATATATATATATATATATATATATATATATATATATATATATATATATATATATATATATATCAGAAAACAATAGCTACTCTCTTACAAATGGATTCTGTATTGAAATAAAGATTGCACAATGACCAACCAGACCGACATTACTTGGCAAATAGTTCAGAACGTCTGGAAACACTGACAGAATAGGGTGAGAAAAAGATTTTATTTATGAGTTTTCCTTTTCCTAGAAGAGTTGCTTGAGAGTCTACTCTACATTACATTTTGATCTATAGCTGGAGGGAAGATATATCGATTCATACCTTTTCTAAGTGCATTAGTGAAAGTGACGCAGTAGCCATATAAAGAGTCGAACCTGTAGTTCACATCTCTAATCATTCACCATGAATATATATATATATATATATATATATATATATAATATACACATATACATTTTATATCTATACTTATATATAAACATGTCACACATTGTATATTTATATCTATTTTATAATCATACATATACACATTTTATATCCATACATATACATAAATCGCTATATATTATAATGCAGACATATATATATATATATATATATATATATATATATATATATATATATATATATATATATATATATATAAACATGGAGGTACAAGGCGTGATCAAGTTGAGGATCCCTGAAACTTTGATGCTCTCAATCTTTTTTCTTCTTTTATGGGAATCACTCCAGACAAGGCATAAAGCCACTTGATGCAAAGAGCTTAAACAAATATTACTCAAGTTCAAAATCTAACCAGCAATAAATGTTTGATTGATAGATTCCAATCCTGAAAACAGCAATTCTTCACTCTGTCAGAAACATCGCTCATGGAATGTGAGAACTAAAGTACAAAATATTGAAAGTAAATCATAAAACTACCAAAAGCCCAAATCCGTCATCATGTGTTCTTTAATTGCATAGCATGGCTTTTGAGGTATAAATCTGTTTCCAACGAAATCATGGCTACTTAACTGGTTAAACTAGTCCGAGGTTGAAACGGCTATAATAAGGCATGAAACCAAGATGTCTCAAAACATCTTTAAGGTATGTTTGTTAGGCATTATGCAATCAGCAGACATAAGTCCAGCCATTAGAGGAAAAGTATGTTTGATTGAATTTTTACCTTTCTATAGGTATTAATTTCTAAGTTATACACGAATGGAATAAAACCTTTTCTTTGCTGTTTGTAAAGTCGGTAATTGAACGAAATTGTACAGAAACTATAATTAGTTTTCTTAATGTTTTAAGTTGGATTGAGAGTTTATCTTGTCTGTTATCTAGTTTACCGGTCTCTATTCTTTACATCTGATTTTATAATGTTAAAAGTTTCAAATCGAATAGCCGGTTTATGTATGTTTTAAGCGCCCTAAAATCTATTTAAAAAAAACTGAAGAGAGAAATCGAGATAGTGATGAATGATGAAAATTGGAAATTGAATGTAGGTTATTAAAAACATACACATGGCCGCCAGCGATGGAAATTGAAAATTGAATGTAGGTTAGTCGTCTATCAGCTCATTGTGCTCTTTATGTATTAAATCTAAAAATAGCAATAATGAACATTTAAACGTTCGGCTTATATTTTGTAGATACGGGATTTAAATAATAGTTTTAATCTACAAACATTGGAAGAAAGGTACTATTTTATTTTTTTTTCTTTAAGTAAACTAAAATTTCTAAGTAATACTTAAAAAAGTTAAATTAGAAAAGTAATAAATATTTTGTTCCAGATTTTTTTCTTATTTTACCAAATATTTTAAGGATTATGTTGTCTCTTTTTATTATTTTTTTTTATATTTTATACTTATTTTCAACGACTTTTTTGTAATCTATGTCCAATAAAAGGAAATTATGCTGGGAGCTGATAATTAAATTTTATAGCTCAAAACCCACACGGTTAAGTAAATATGATTACACACTAATTTGTATACAGCTACAAATTTGCATACATATTTCAACTATAGAAATATTTGTAGCCCTGTTTTAAATTACATTTCAGCTTCTTTTGCTATATAGGCAAATGACCAACAATTAATTATAATTATACTCAAACACGAAGCTCTTATGTATTTTCAATGATTATGAAAAATGATGCATAATGTTTATGATGATTGTGTTAGAAACAATATAATGTTGGGGCTGTTTTGTTATGTATATTCTAAGAACATCCTGGGGGAAAAAGTTTCCTGTATTATATGTAATTGGAAAATATTATTAGTAATGTAGTTGCTAGTATGTATAGCGATTAATATGAAGTGTGCAAACGCACGATGTAATACGAAAAATTGACTCTATTCTAATTAGATTTGTTGCAATATAAATATTTTAAGAATAGAAGACTTAATATTGGTGCTGATTACTCTTATCTCCTCTTTTTTTTACATGGGGGTCACCACTTATCAAGGCCCGAAGGCCACTCAGGGATAAGGGTTATTGCGTGTACAGTAATCAATGAGATAGTATTGTAGTAATCATTAGTATTGGGGGGTTTGATAGAGTGTCTTACTTAAGGGGACGGTTTGTCAGGAGTTTGTTTATGTTGGACTTAAAGACGAAATTCGTAATCTAATTCATGAAAATCACTATGTCTGTGTATCTGTTTCCATTTATTTTTCAAACTGCATCTCCTCCGAGTGTGAGGTGGGTCAATGGATTATATATTTGGTGAATCGTACTTTTATGGGTTTTTAGCGGGTAAAAATAGCTACTAACGGTGTCAAAATTGAAAACAAAACAGTTGATCTTGGCAGGAAGAAAAATCCACTAACTTCTCAGCATGTGTAGATATGTTTTTAGCATGAAGTTTTTTTTTATTTTTAGCTCTTTATATTCATCTGGTGATAGCTGAGATTGTAACAACTAAGGCTGGAGCGCTGAATGTTTGGGTTTCAATTCGAGCTGTTCATTTTTTTTACAACTTTTTTCATCATTACTATATATAGTGGGTACAATATGATAATCAAGAGATAATTTGCTCTGTAATAATAAATATAAAATCTACATGAATTAAAATATCATATTTAAGTGTATTTTATGACGGGGCAACAGCGGGCAGGCAGCCTTCTAGTAAAGTGATAAAAATAAAAATGTTAAAAATATAATCCTTGCAAAAGAATCTATCAAGATACAAAAATCTATATATGGATGGGTGGAACAAATAATATAATTATTTCTAGGCTAATGTTCTTATACCAGGTTTTCCTGCTTTTCTCTTCTCTTTTGATGGCAAGCATTAAGCGTCGAAATACCATGGTCTGAAGACATTTTCTTTATACTCCACATGTTTTTCTTTATTGTGTTCATGATCAAATAATCTTTATTTAACTTTGAACTGTCATCACTTATTGCTTATATATAATAACTTTGATTTTATACACACATTTAGGCTACTCATTTGCATAGATATTTTACTGTAGTGAAATTAGCCGACTTTCTTCATATTAAGTCTTTAGTATGAAGAGATTAATGAAAATGAATATTCTTTTCCAGGGATGTCACATGTAGAATAGTCATATAAGATCACTACAGCTACGCACCTGGAAAACGGAGCTATTAAACCTGACATAATGATATGGGACAAGAAGGAGAAAGAAGCAACCTTAGTAGAAGTCAGTGTCCCCAACGATGATGGGTTAAACAGAGTTGAGAGGGAAAAAATAACAAAATTCCGAGGTTTTAGGTACAATATGAAAAGAATCTGGATTAAGCTCTCAGGAGTGTGAAACCTATTCAGGACGATCAGAACTACTGATCACCAAAATGTCCCTGCAGCATTTTGAGTCAATTGAAGTATGGGATGTTGTCTCATCTTGTTAAGAATCTATTTGCCTTAATACTATGAGATATTTAAAGGTTCTAATACGAAAAAAAAACCCCAACTTTTCTTTACACACCTACCTTGTCATTTAGCTTTGTTGAATTGATAGAACTCGATACTGCCTAATTAGACAGTATATGTATATATATACTAACTGGCAGCCCGGCGTTGCCTGGTCGTACAATACGCTTAAACATGATATTTTAATTTATGCAGATTGCATATGTATTATTATAGTATCAATCCTTTATCAATTATTATATGTTACAAGGAATAATTTGCCTGGTGGACTAATTTGCATAAAATAAATAAATAAAATAATGATAATAATAATAATAATGATAATAATAATAAAAATAATAATAATAATAATAATAATAATAATAATAATGTCGTTCATCAAATTCCGTCAGTGTTTGTTTATATTATCACGTCAGCTGATATTTAGGCTTAACGATGATTACCCTGGAAAGTCACTTCTGATTAATGTTTAGTTTTAAAATATGCAAACGAAAAAACGATTTGCGGCGATTTTAAATGGTACCTCTTCTTTTATCTTAAACTGAACTCATTAATAAGAAAACATAAAAAAATAAAATGGTGAGGTACACCTGGACTTGAATAGGGGATCATTTGATCTATAGTCGAATGCTCTACCAATAAACTATATCTGCAGATTATAATAAATCTGCTTTTTTTTTAATTTTTTTTTTTTTTTTAAAGAAATGATTTCTTGGAATTATATTATCTCCCTTGGCCGGTGTAACGTAAAATATTTCCCTATAAAAATTATTCTTTTTTTTTAATCTATAAGAGAAATAGACTATTTTTAAGATCGGATTTTTTCGATTTTCATCAGATGAATTTCTGTACAAAACATATCTAAGAACACTGCCAGACATATAAATTAGCTTTGTGTGAAATTTGCAAAAAGATAAGCTCAGCCGTTTCGGAACCTATGAGGAAGGAGCTCACACTCACACAAAGTGGCTTTCATATAATAGCAGAGATTAAAAACCATACATTACAGTATTTATTTGCTATACTAGGGTTTCAGTGATGAGAATCTGATGTTGAATTTTTGAGTGATATTATAATTGAAATGAAAATTTCTTTTTATAGTAAATAATAAATCATATTAATATTAACGAGGCGGAAGAGTGTATGCATGCATATTTTACTTTTTTTACAAGGAAATTTCCACTTATCAAGGCCCGAAGGCCACTCGAGGATACGAGTAAGTGAATGTAAGGTGGCAGTGTAGTAATTGTAACCGGTGTAAGTTGGGTAGGATTTAATTATTTAAGGGGTAAGGGGACAGCTCAACAAAACTTGTTTTCATTGGACTTGAAGGCTACCATATTGTAGTCGGCTGAGAAGCAGACCAGCAGAACAGTGTTTCACAAGCGGATAGTTCTAAGAAAGAAGCTTTGTTCATGGAATCTGCGTTTAGATTTAGACACGGATAGTGAATGGGGGAAATTGTTGATAGTGGTTGTAATGAGTTGAATGTTTTTGTGAAAGCTTTGTAAGGGAGGGACCATAGATTGGAGCTCAGACGAACACTTGCCATGAAAATAATGATAGAGCAGAGACAGGCTTGCAACGTCTCTTCTGTGGAAAAGAAGTTGCAAGGAAGAGAAAAGGGCATCATCTTTGTTTTGAAGCAACTTTTGAACTCTATGAAGGCAGGATAAGCACGCTGAGCAGCTTCTGGCCAGATGTGGCAAAAGTACTCCATTTTAGGACGTACTTGACGCTCGGCAGTGAAATACCTGCTGGAACGATAGAATGATCCAACCATTTTTCCAGCTATCTTGTCAACAAATTTGATGCATGTGTCCATTTCAGATCAAGAGTAAAGGTCAGTCCCAGAAGCTTGTCAAGACTTGATGCTTCCCCAAGATAAGAGTCATTCATTTCAATTGAGGCCTGATGGGGTTCAGAGCGATTATGATAAAAAAAAGAGAAACTTAGTTTTTGATGCATTTAAATTAACCAGCCACCTTTTTCCCCATTGTTATATTTTAAAACACTTTTTCATCTAATCTAATCTTATGACGCAACTGATTACCGTAGAATTTTTTAATAGGGTCGGAATTCTTCAGTTGGTTGTTATTAGTTTCATCATAAACCAAGTGATTAGAAAATTTGTTGTGAATTAAGACGTGTTTAATGTTTTTAATTCATTGAGGAATATTTTGCTGGCTGATGAGATCAATTTAGCCTGGTTTATTAGATTTTTATAATTGTAATTTTGTAGCAATATGGACAAAACTTAGTGGAGATAGTTGGGATTTTTTCATATGGAGAGGTGATGAATTCATTTTTTGGAGTCGTTAAATATGTCTAGAAACTGAATTTTGTTGTTAACGTTTAGTTCATGAGTGAGTCTTGATTGTTATGCTTCTCCTCTTGTTGTTGTGAATGTTAAGAGAGTTGAAATTCTGTACAGAGCTCACGTAGATCGTGCCTCAGAACTTTTTTTAATCTGCATAGTATAATAATTTACTAGCAGTGCCTGAGGAAATTCTACGGAATGAGAAATATTTTTAATCAACAAAAGAATAACAGTATAGTTACATTCCAAGATACAAACATTTATTTTTGATGCAAAACAGCTCCTCCAGCATATTTCAATTTCGGTACGTTTTTTATAGATCAGTTTCGTTATGCAGAAACAAATGGTTATTATTATGTCAATACCGACTCTTCATGGAATGAGAAATATATTTAATCAACAAATATGTTTTTGATAAATCTAATAGTTTTCTGGATAGTTAAAATATTAGTTTTAATTTTTGGATAGAAAACTCAATAACCCACAGCAAATATGAGCTCATTAACATTTCTATTAAAATAGCGTCTATTGTATCTTAAATATAGAACTGATCCAAATGAAATAAATTAATAAGTATTAATTATTACTCAGAAAGTAATATTGTGCTACATAGTTCAATACAAATAATAAAATTACATTGTAAAAGACAACCTTTAATTTACTCCTTCAGTCCAGCACTTAGCAGACAATGTTCTTCCCCTTCCCCCTGTTTCTTTTTGTTTTGCTGACTTTTTTCTTTGGTGAAAAACTGTTATGTCAAAATTACTACGAGCTCCTTTCTCATCCCTGTGTCTATTTTACAGGTGTTGTAATGGAATATGCTCCGATGAACTTAAAAAACTTGTTCCCCTCGTCATACATACTCTTAATTAACTTGTCAAACAGAAAAATGCTCTAATGGTCCCTAAATGTTGAAAAGCCTTCTATTCTAATAGTTTCTTTCCCCAGTCTGTTGGACTTTGGAATTCCCTCCGTTTCCCTGACTCTACTAACCAGCAGAAGTTAAAATGTAATGTGAACAAATATCTTGCTACAGAATTCCCTAACAGTCTCTTGCTAGACATGATTCCTAATAGTAATTTTTTTGCGTGGAAGTTGCAGAATGTCTTAGTTGCGGTTGAAAATAAGTAAAAATAGAAAGAGAGATGTCCCGCATTTCAACTAAATCTGTAAGAAAAATTGATTCACACAATCATCCTGTTAACAAACTTAATCTATTCTCATATCAGCAGCGGGGGCTGGGGATGCGAGGCAGTGAGGTGCTCGAATAATGGTGGGGCATCATCATGAGTCGCATCTTCCAGTTGATGCAGATTGCAAACCCATGTGACTTTTCACCATTCCTTCTGATCCAGGGCAAGTTGGTTGATGAACGCCCAACTCTTGAAAGATATCCAATCAAAAACATTTTCTCTACTCCTAGGCTTTCCTCTGCCCCTAACATACCTTGGTGGGGCACAGGCCTAAAATATATTCCTCTGAAAAGGGCACTTTTAAAACAGGCATAAAAGGGGCAGGTGCTTTGGCACCCCTAAAAAGCCCCCCTGTCTCTCTCTCTACTTCTCTGATGCGAGGAGACTTGATTCTGGCATGCACTGTCAACCTTTTGAAGGTTTTTTTTTTTTTTTACCTCCTCATCAAATCAGTCTCAGATGTACTAGCATCATTTTCGTCTCTATAGAAAACTGCAAGATTATCTTTCGATGCTTCTTGTTTCATGAAACAACCTGCCTGCAGAGGTTGTAACAATGACTATCAAATCCAGGTTTAAAGAAGCCTTGGACATATATTCAGATTGTATGCAGATGTAAATATGCTCGACTTCTTTTTTTACATAGCTTTTTGCACTTTGCTTTTTTTTTGTGAAGTGAATTTGATTTGATTTTTAAAAAATTAAACACAAGTATTATCATACCGGAATTTTGTATCCATGTGTTCGTTTTACAAGTACTTCACTGCAATGTGCTTCAATGAACTTAATGCACTTGTACCCATTCAACATAAATACTCCCCTCAAAAGAACTCAACTAGCAGCAAAGGTAATGGTGCATAAAAGGAAACACTAACTTTTAAACACACCGGAAGTTGGCACATGCGTCTCTCAATTTAGGTACGGAAGTACAAAATCGATACAATTTTCAATTATATTTTATGTTTTTTTTTTTTACCTCCTTATAATAAAAATATATAAAAATACGTAAACTTTTTTCAATTATTTTTTTAATTATTTAATCGCATAAAAAAGACATGCGATTAAAAACATTAAACAAATAATTTATAAAAAGTTTATGTATTTTTATATATTTTTATAAATCTTTTGTTAATATATTTTTTCAAACATATTTAATTTTTTTTTTCAAATATAGTTAGTTTTATTATTTAAACCTGCGTAATCTATTCGTACTTATTATGTTGTGTGAATTTGTATTTTAATATTCACATTTTTAAACTGTTAAACTATTTTCTGTTATATATAAATATATTTTAAAAATATTTAAATAGTTTGAGAAAATATATAAGATATTAACTTAAATAAACATAGTTATTTGAACAGATATACGATTAAAAAATAAAAAAATAAAAATTGATAAAAAAAGATAGTAATGACTGAAATAAAAAAAAAACTATATTTGAAAGAAAAGCAAAAAAAACAACAAAAAAAAATAAATATGTTTGAAAAATATATTAACAAAATATTTATAAAAATATATAAAAATACATAAACTTTTTATCAATTGTTTTTTTTTTTAATTTTTAATTGCATAGCTTTTTAATAACTATGTTTAATTAAGTTAAAAAAAAAATAAACATTAAATATAATTAAACATTTTATCGATTCTGTGCTTCCATACTTAAATTGAGAGACGCGTGTGCCAACTTCCGGTGTGTTTAAAAGTTAGTGCCTCTTTTTATGCACCATTACCGCAGCAAAATCACACCACTTCACTCTACATGTCCCCGAATGTCTGAAAAATTCTTATTCTAATAGTTTCTTTCCTCAAACGACTTGTCTTCCTAATTTCCTCATTTTTCCCCCAGACTGTGCAATCATGCAAAAATTTAAATGTAATGTGAACAAACATTTTTCTGTACAACTCCTCACCACTTCAGATGCCCCCTACAACAGATTTACTTGTACTTTATTTTGGAGTGAATAAGAGTTTAAAAGAAAAAATAATAATAATAACCCTAGCCACCACCCCCTTGAATCGCCGTCTTATCACCAAAATCAATTTTTGGCTTTTTAGATCGATTGAATTTTTCCCAAAGTAAGAAGTGATTTGACAAAACATGTCAGCAATATTTACAATTTGGGGATTCCTTTTTCCAGATTATAACTGTCGATCATTTTTAGTGGCATCTTGACATTAAAAGATGATATATCTATTATAATAAAGCCCTATTCCTGTCTGTTTGTTGACAATTTGATTAATATTTATAAAAAAAACTAATTTCCATACTGCAAACGAACCTTTATACACTTTTA
>NC_136496.1:107858186-107935686 GCF_053919585.1 Euprymna scolopes | reverse complement strand
CGAGCGCTTTCGATTCATCCACGAGTCATCTTCAAGTGTTGAGGAAGTAGAAGTGCGAAAATAGAAATTAAAAATTTTTAGATCGGTAATTAGTATTGAACTGTATTGTTTTTGTTTTTTTGTTTTTTTTTTATCAAATTGAGTTTTTCTGGGCTCCGCTTTTTGTATGACCTGTAAGCCAAGATGAGTGGTAATTTTGTTTTCTGTTTCTAGGTTAGTCAATGCGTTCATAGAGTAATTCTGTATCGGCTTTTTTGTTTTGATGGTTAAATTGTGGTGTGAGATGGCAGTTGGGTCCAAGATTTAGGAACATTTTTCTGTGGGTCTGTAAGATGGTAATCAGAAAGTTTAATATAAAATATTTGATAAAATAACAAGAATATAAGTTATCAAATTTTCCAAATTTTCATTACTAATTCAATCTGAGAAAGGTCCTCGTCGATAACACAAAAATTATACAATGTGAAAATAATATTAAAAACTTAAAAATTCTTGAAGCGTCATACATTCGAACTCATCACCTTACTATAAATAATATCGCCTTCGCCTTTTATTTTTAAGTGAAACTGGCATTGGACAGGCTATTTCCCTAGAAGAGTTCTCAATTAAAGGATACTCTAACTTAACTTCTAAATCTGACCCCCAAGATCGCCATGGGCATGGAATATGTGCCTATATTAGGGATAACTTTCCATGTGGGAGGGACATCTCCAGGGAAGATCCTAACTTACCCTATATGTGCTTCCGGGTTGCTTTAGCTCACACTACGGCATTTATATTTACTCTCTATCGCCCCCATAACAGCGGAGTTACTATCTTTCAAAGCATATCTGAGAAAATTGACCAAGTCCTATTTGCTTATTCTTCAGCTAACATTCACGTATGTGGTGACTTCAATGTTCACAACGTCGAATGGTTGACCCACTCTAACAAGACCGATGATGAGGGAGGTTCTGTCATGATTTCTCCATTGCCTATGACCTCACTCAGATTGTTCAGGGACCCACCCGTGTGCCCGACAATGACGGCCAGTATGCGAGCCTACTAGACCTTTTTCTCACAACTTGCCCTGAACTATGTTCAGTTTCTGTTCTGTCGCCTCTTGGATCTTCCGACCACTCTGTTGTATCAATTAAGATAAAAATGAAATGTAATAAGTCCTCATACGTACCTCTCCATCGTACAGTATATCGATACACTAAGGCTGACTGGGATAGCTTCCGTACATTTATATCTGATCTACCTCTGCATTCCATGTTTAAAAAGGATGTGTCCTCTATAGTGTTAGACCTGACGGAATGGTTAATTGTAGGTATTGACCGTTTCATACCCTCGAAAAAGTTTCAGCAAAAACCTAACAGCCAGCCATGGTTCTCTCCAGAATGTGCTGCTGCCATTGCGCACAGAAATCACTTTTTCCACTGTTTCCAACGTAATAGATGTATGAAAACTAAAGCCGCTTTCAGGACTGCCAGCAACCATTGTAAGAAAGTAATAAAGAATGCAAGAGAGTTGTATGCTCAATCTGTTAAGTCCAAAGTAGCTGAGCAGCGGCTTGGTTCCCACCAGTTTTGGCAAATAGCAAACAGAATCCTGAACAGAAGCGTGTGCTCCATCCCAACTATTATCAATGGACCTGAGGTAATCTCGTCAGCATCACACAAAGCCAAACTCTTTGTAAAGAACTTTGCAGCTAATTCTACCCTTTGTGATCAAGGCTGCCAACCCCCAATATTTCCTCCTGTATCAGAAAACATGCTATGTGATATACGTATATCTGTACGTGATGTTGCCAAGCTAATCAAAAACCTTGATTCCAGTAAAGCAACTGGCCCTGACGGTATTCCAATTATAGTACTCAAAAAATTTCAACCTGAACTAGTGCCCATACTTACAAAACTGTTTAAACGTTGTCTTAAGGAGAATAGTTTCCCATCTCCCTGGAAAATTTCATCAGTATGCCCTGTATTTAAGAATTCAGGTGATCACTCATCCCCCTCTCAGTACAGGCCAATAAGTCTCCTGTGCGTCATGAGTAAGTTGCTGGAATCTGTGTTAAATACAGAATTAATCAACCATCTCAACAAAAATAACCTTCTTAGTGACACTCAATATGGTTTCCGTTCTGCTAGATCTACAGCAGATGTGCTTACCGTTATATCTCATAGGATTAGCAAATCTCTCGACGGAGGCAACCTTTCTAGGGCAATTGCTCTTGACATATCTAAGGCCTTTGATAAAGGTTTACTTCATAAGATCTCTATGGTATTGCTAGAAATGTCTTCTCAATTATTAAATCATTTCTTTCTGATAGGTTCATAAGAGTAGTAGTTGAGGGGCATAAATCAGAAGCTGACAGTATTAATGCCGGTGTCCCTCAGGGATCCATCCTGGGCCCAACTCTTTTCCTGATCTATATTAATGATCTTCCAAATCACATCCTTACATCATTTGTAGACATCTATGCTGACGACACTACCATTTATGGTAGCACATCTAAGACAGTAAACGACCAAGTTCTCTCCAATTCTCTCTCCTCTGATCTTGAGCACGTAGTACAATGGGGTAAGGCATGGCTGGTTACTTTTAATGCATCTAAAACCAAGCTTCTCTCTTTACATCATCAACATTCTGATCCACATCTGGCATCAATTGAAATGAATGGCTCTCGTCTTCAGGAGGCCTCAAGTTTTGACAAGCTTCTTGGCTTGACAATTACTCCTGATCTTAAATGGAACACGTACATCAAATCTGTTGCCAAGGCCGCTGGAAAAATGGTGGGATCTTTCTATCAATCCGGTAGATATCTCACTGCTGATGCTATTCTCTATCTATATAAGAGCCAGGTACGTCCAAGGATGGAATACTGTTGCCACATCTGGGCAGGAGCTGCTAGAAAGGACTTGGCCTGCCTTGATAGAGTTCAAAATAGACTTCGTAGCCTCGTAGGAGATGTCCTTTTCTCTTCCTTGCAACCTCTATCTCACAGAAGAGATGTTGCGAGTTTGTCTCTGATGTATCGTTATTTTCATGGAAAGTGTTCGACTGAGCTTCAATCTATGGTCCCTCCTCGCCAAACTTTCACAAGAAACACTCGTCTAGCTGTAAACACTATCAATAATTACCCCCACTCTTTATCTGTGCCTAAACCTAAACGTAGATTCCATGAACAAAGCTTCTTTCTCAGAACTGCACGCCTGTGGAATTGTCTTCCGTTTTCCTGCTTTCCGGCTGACTACAATATGGTTGTGTTCAAGTCTAACGTAAATAAGTTCTTGATGAGCCGTTCCATATAAGTTATCAAATTTTCCAAATTTTCATTACTAATGATTACTATATTGTCCAATTTCTAATGTACAATCTTTAACCCTTATCCTTGAGTGGCCTGTTGGGCTTGATAATGTGGTGATGCCTATGTATAAAAAAAAAAAAAAAAAAAAAAAAAAAGAAGCAATGTGTTAAAATGTTTTGCATAGCGCGTAATGGATGGACTTTGCGAATAGTGCCCACGGACTTGCTGATTCTTATACTCGAATTTTTAATCTATCTATATTTCAATTGACTTCTCATCAACTTTATATATTTTAACTTACCATCACCTAAACGCGGTTTAATGTATATTTTACTTTTCACTTCTTAATTTCTGTTTTCGCTCCTACTTATTTGACTTCCTCAACACCTGAAGATGATACGTGGACGAATCGAAAGCGCTCGTGACGGTAACAACTATGAAACTTCTATTAGTATTGTCGATTTTGATATGAAAAAAGATTATACGGAAAATTGGGAAAAAAAAAAAAATCATAAAGCAAAGTGTCTCCGTTACATTTAATGTTTGCTTGAATGAAAAAATTCTGTCTAAATTTACCAATATATATATATATATATATATATATATATATATATATATATATATATATATATATATATATATATATTCAATATATTAAAAAAAAATCAATATGGCGTAATGGAAAAATATAAAGGTAACTGCAGCTTCTCTTCCAATTTTCGGATTTTTACCATGTCAAATCATATTTCAATTCCTTTTGACTGATTGATTGTTGCTATTTTTTTTGATGAGTTAAGGGCATAATAGATTCACTCATTGATATAATAATTAAGTGATTGATTTTGCGCTACGAAACAGATACTGTCAAGAAATGTATAAGTCAACTGATTTAAAGGAATAAATTATAAGATGGTAAACATCATGAATTTTGGAATATAACTTTTTGTCATTTATTCTATATATATATATATATATATATATATATATATATATATATATATATATATATATATATATATATAAGTCCTCCAAGTTCTGCAATAAATCGTTTAATTTTACTACCAATGTAACATTGATCATCTCGCAATTGTCTTGAGCAGCAAGAATAGTGAACTTGTAACATAGTGTATGATCATTTATTTTCAACATTATATTATGTATCATGCTGTTTGCTTGTTGACAATCATGTTTGCACATGCAATACAATTGTATAAACGGTTAATTTAGCCCATGGAGCCGGGAATAATCAAAGACATTCAGAACGTGGAAAACAAGATACGTACAAGACTGAAATCTTCAGAAAATGGAGTACCTAACATAGGTGTTGTCTTTGATTGCTTAACTAACACGCCACACGGTTAGAAAAAGATGAATTTGTTTCAGGTTCGAATCTCGTATGAGTCCTGTTTTTCACTTTCGTTTTTTGATTGTTTGTTGTTATTTATTTATATTTATTTGCTTAGCTAGAAATATACATTATATGAAAAAATTTAATTAATTTAAATTAATAATAAATTATTTAATTCATCATTTCAGTGTCAACAAAAAGAAATCAAACTAAAAAGAATGTATGTACCGTACTTTGGGATAATTGCGCCAAGTCCGGGGTAATTGCGCCAACTAAAAAATAAAACGCTCTTTTGGCAACTACGAATATAAAGAGTACTTTTTTAGTTGGTGCAATTACCCCCGGATTTGACGTAATTACCTCAAAGTACGTTGAAATTTCATAAAAATTGGTCCAGCTGTTTTCGAGTTCACAGGGAATAAACTAACAGACACACAGAAAGTTCCTCTAATATAATCATAGATATATTTCTGAGTTTCTATAAAATATATTTTTGACACATATATCCCTTATAATGTTCTCCATATTGTTTCGAATAACAAGCTCAATGAAGTTATGTTTCCCGCTTCAGAGTGCGTATACTGGTTGGTTGTATTCTGATGAAAGAGTCGGTCCACAGTAATATATTTTGTTTTTATATCGGCAAATGCCTTTATCAAAATTTCCAGATCTTAGCTCTGCTGGTCAAATTTAAAATGGTGGCTTGAGAACCTAACGTGGTGTCAGATGTTTGTTTTTTTGGGGGGGTGGTGGGGGGTGGGGGGGGACTAAATGTCCTTTTTAGAAGGAGTTTTTAATTTCTTTTATTTTCATCTTTTTTGTCTTTCTTCCTATTTTTGTTTCGGAATACATCTTCTGTTTTTTAACAATTGATCGTTTTTGAAGAGCACCCAAGAAAACTAAAACCAATATTTCTCGTTATTGAGTTGCGAGCTGAACATAAGACAGTAAAGAAGAAAATATAGGCGTCATCGTGAACTGATTTTTTCCTTTTGTTAATTGTGATGCAATTAACCAGTACCTATATATTACTGTTGTGACAATCAGATTCGGGAATCTGAAAGATCAGAACTTTTTAGTGTATCAGAAATATTTGTGCTTATTTTTCGATGCAAAAAACTATTTATTTAATTGTTACTTTTTGTTTTGTTTAAAACTTAGATTTTCCATTGTTGATAAAATAATGACTATTGATTTTAAACTACCAGTAAAACTAAAATCTATAGATACTACCTTACCCAAAAGTGTATTTTTACGTTTGCAAAAAATATATGCACATATTACCTGCGTTTTTCAATAATAATAATAATAATAATAATAATAATAATAATAATAAAACACGCAACTCTGTAGCTAAATATTTAGATCTTTAAAAAGAATCGAAATTGGTATTGGATTCGGGGAAAATATTAAAATCGTCCCATCACTAATATAATCTGTGTGCATGTGATAAAATAAGATGAAAAAGGTGGATAGTCAAAGCAGTACAATACTATCAACTCATAGTGCGAGATTTTAGACTTCATCATAAATGAATGAAGAAATGTTATTTATAAATAAAGATAAGAGGCATGAAAGAAAAGGGGACACAATAAAAAACGAAGGAGAAGACAGAATAGAACAAAAATAGCAGACTCTTGTGTGTTGGTAAATATATACACGTATTAACCATTGAGCTGATTTCAAGATCGGCAGAAACAACGGTTAAGAAATTACATGCTGATTTTTAAACGTGATCGTACAGACACAAATAATGCTGAATACTTAGGCCGCCAAAATTTGTCAGTTATTTCAGAAAACATAAAAAATGTCGATCACGAATTGAAGTTGCAAAAAACATTAAACGTTTACACATGCGTTAATATGTAGACACCAGGGACTCAACATATTGTCACAAAGTACTATGCAAGGAAAATAGGAAAAGTAATAACTCTATTCCCTTTTCTTTTTCTTTCTTTTTTTTTTTTTTGTAACAATGACATTTATTTCTAGTTACTTTCCAGAATAAATACTTCTTCTCTCTGACGGTATCTATTTGCTTTTACATGAACACAAAATGTGACACAAGATCGTTTTTAATGTGGGAGAAAACCAGCTCCCCAAAAGAGGGGGCTCTGTCATTCTGCAAAAATAAAATTGCCTTAGTATGGAAGAGTTTCCCCCTCCATTGACTAAGACCAATTAAACTTGAATGCAGCATCAGAGCAGACACCAGGCCAGTATAAGAGGATACTCTCTGACTTCTTGAACGTGCTCTTCTCTTTCTCTCTCTCTCTCTCTTTCTCTCTCTTTCTCTCTCTCTCTCTCTCTCCTTTTTATAGCCTTCCCTTTTCCTTACTGTTACATTATTTTTCACACGGCTCGGTATTTACATGTAGTCGCCATACCCGAGTCTATGCTCTATTGCAGACACTATATTCATCATTAAGCATTAATATTTGTCAAATAGAAAACCGTGTTCAAAATGGGTGCCGCGTTTGCTCACAGTCCTTCAAAAACAGCAATGCATTAATGGTTAAGAGCTTTGTTTGCAATTGTCTTAATGGCAACAAAACGAAGTTTCTGCATGAACATGTGACAATGGGTGAAACGTTGATCCTCTGATTCAAATTGGCAGAGAGATGAGTAGACAATAGCAGGCATAAGCCGTCTAAAGCGACCAAAGAATCAAACAGCAGTAGACAGTTTTTTGGCCTTCATATTTTTGGATGCACATAGTATTTTGTTCATTGATTACGTTGAAAAGGGAAGAACTATCAATAGCAAATATATGTCACGGTAACATATATTGGGTGTGTATCTAACAGCATTTTGTATACTTTTTTAGTTTTAACTCATTTTTCCAAACTTCACGTATTTTACAGTCACCTTGCTGCCACTTGTCTTGTTCACATATATCGATAAACACTGTATGATTTTTGAACCGATCAAACGTTTTAAAGTGAGTAAAATCACTAAAAACTTTTCCATATAGGTAGAAGAGTAACTTATCTTGCCTTTGATAACATTTATTTTTTATATTTTTTTAATTTTTGACCACTTTTTCGTATTTCTGTGGATTGTAATACAAACACACGAATTTTATATTGCACTAACCTGGGTGCCCGACGTTGCCCGACGTTGCCCGGGTGTTTGGAGGTATGTGTTGAGCAAAGAAAAAAGTGGTAGAAGACAGGCAGGCTCGAACCCGTACTGCGAAGGAGGAAAAGAACGTGAAAGACAAAACGTGACGTCTTTGCCGTTGCGTCCATCGCGAAAGCGGAATTGGCGAAGGTTTGAATTAAGACTAGTCAATCGAAAGGAGGGGATGACTTTCGAAAATATCGGCGAAAAAAGCGACCCCTCCCTGTAGAAAAATGCCCAGTTGAGGGTGAAGGAATTAATGTTTTTAGCCAATTTTTCGATGTTTGTCGTCCAAAGAGCTGAGCTTCAAAATGATATCAGTCTCGTGAAAATGCGTAGCCTCTATCGAAAGTTTTAAGCATACATACATACATACATACATACATACATACATACATTTAAGCAAGTGGTCTTTTATCAAGAAAATTCATCGTGTCGCAAATCAACAACGACGGCAAAACTACAGGAACTTCAAATTGCTTCTACATCCACTCCATTCTCAGTATTACATCCCACCGACAATTAGCTGTCTGTAAACCTTGAAAGAATGACTCAAAGAAAAGAATGTTCTTCGCTGAAAAAATATCAAAAACTGAGGCGCATTTTCAGGCCAATGACAAATCTTCCTACAAAAGACATTTAATTGTTACAGAAGCATTGGAATTAGTGTATCACCCCAGAAGAGGACAATCCCAAGGAATAAAGTCGAATTTTGACTGAAAGTTGTTTTTTTATTAGTAGTTTTGGGACGATTAATCGTAATCGGGAATCAGAAAAATCGGAAGATTTGGGGATATCGGAATCGAAAAAATTGATGCCTATTTTCCAATGCCAAAACGAATCTTTTAACTGTCTCTTTTTTTTATCTGATTTTGTTTAAAGTAAAATCTTCTATTGCTGATTATAATGATAAAATAATAAATATTTACTGATTTTTAAATATCAGTAAAGCTAAAATCGATAGACCACTCTCCACAAGTGTATTTTGACGTTTAGGAAAATATCCGCATATTTTACATGTGTATTTACAAAAATCGGGGAAAATAACAATCTTATGGGTAAATAATTAGAAATTTGTAAAGAATCGGAATCGGTAAAAATATTGGAATCGTCCCATCACTACTTATTAGTTATGACTGTGACTTGTGAATCCGAATTCTAGGCTCAAAAAGTGGGTCGCATAGAAGGAGAAGGGTGGAGTTACGAAAGGCATTTTAAAAGGTTTTGACTTGTTTGAAATTGTGTTAAAAATGTTCTTTTTGAAATAATAAACTTCTGTTGGTGTCAGTATTAAAAAATGATTACTTTCTTCTTCCGTAAAGATAATAATGATTTTCAGCTAAATATTCTTTAAATAAATAAATGTTTCTTCTTTTAATCTATTATTATATAAAAACTTTCTCACCGTTTCAAATGTTGACGTCATTTCTAATAGTCTTTGCAAACTTAACGACTAAGGTTGGAACGCTATCTGTTTTTGTTTCGATTCTAGCTGATGGCAGCCAAGTCAAAATGAAAAAAAACGAAAAATATATAGAAAAGAATTTTTTAAAAATGGGGAAAATGACAAAGATAGATCGAGAAGGATAATGAAAAGATGAGCGAGAGTTGGGGGATGGGGAAAGAAGAAAGAAAAGAAATAAGGGAAACGAGAGAGAAGAAGAATAAAGAAGAAAATTATAAAACGAACAGAAATGGAAAAAGTGTAAAAAAGAAGGGGAAAGGCGAAGAAAGGGAATATATATATAATATATATATAATATATATATAATATATATTTAAACAACAACAAAATTTTCATTATTTCAGCTGTTTTGAAAACTTTCCAATCGGATTATATGCATCGTCACGCTGGACTTATTTTGGAATACATTCTATCTAAAGAACTATTTTTCATTTTGGATCAACTCTAGAGGAGTTTCATTCAAGCTGAAATATTATGCGCGGTTTGTTTTTATATTAGATTTTTACATATCCAATATTTTTTCATTTTTTTATTTGGCAATTTATAACTACAATAAATTGCGGTTTCACTTAATGCCTTAACTAGCAAATTTTAGCATTGCTACAAATATAATTTGCTGATTTCTTTACGTCCTCTAATGAGAAGAATAATAAGAATAGCATTCTTTGAAACTCCACGGAATAAGGACTTTGTAAATTGTTTTTTGGAGTATTCAGTCGAACAATAAATTTTGATTGTAAACTTCAACTTACACTTTTAATTTTCTTTCTCTTATATATATATATATATATATATATATATATATATATATATATATATATATATATATATTTGTAGTCTACATAGTAAATAAAGAATAGTCCATGATATATGTATAAAACTAAGTTCTTCTTATTTTACTATTTTTAATAATATACAGCTACATCTATACACAAGACAACGTAAGAAAATAAAGTAAGATAATAATAATATTATTAATAACAAGTGGAACCCGTGAAAATTCAACAGGAGACTCATTCATATGTATTATATTGATGTTGGCATTCTGTAGATGTTCAGCGTAAATGGAGACCCTCTGATATTATTGTAGCTCTTTTGTTAAAACTGCAAGAGTATTTATCTGAGCTAGCAGGGACGCCTGGCGTAGCCTGGTCGTTAAGTATTCTTAATTTTAATTCTTGCAGATTTTGTAAATATTATTATAATGATTTTTATATATTAAATATATTTATTTATTTATATATTAAAGTTGCGGTTTCAAAAATAAAAAAAAATATTCATATGACTTGAATCGAAACTGAAACCAAAACTTATATATATATATATATATATATATATATATATATATATATATATATATATATATATATAACTTGAGTTCGTTCAGCTATGGGCGAAACCGAAACCAAAACTTATGAAGAATTCTTGATAAATTACTGAAATGCCACCAGCTATAATCGAAACCGAAACCAAAACTTATGAAGAATTCTTGGTAAAATTATTTATTACAAGAAATAGAAGTCCATAACAATTAAACGATAGTATCCTAATAATATATAGATAATGAAAAAAGCTGAAATCTCAAGGAAAATCCTCAAATACGGAAACCAACTCACATAAACTGAGACTGCTAACAAGGCATATGGAAGTTGAAATAGAAATAAAGACCTGGCAAAAACACCACCACGTGAATGCAAAGGAACTGCGACTGCAAGAAATTTCGTATACTATCCCCCACCACAAAAACTGGGAGTACTAGCATCGGATAATACCACACCAAATAGTCATGAAGGATAAAAAAAAAATCGGAGACCTCTTCTGGAACTCCACTGCAAAACGTACTGGTTCTTGGGGAGGCTTATTAAAACACCTAAATGCCAGAAAAAAAAAAACAACGGTCGTTTCCGGTGAGAAATCAATAGTAAGTAGGCGTTGTAATAAGTAAAAATAGTGATCAGAAGAGGTGAAGAGTACTGGAAATCTGGAGAGACTTGTTGTCACTTAGACACAGCTGGCTATTATCAGTAACCAATTACTGCTGATGACCTATGTGATAACTCCTAACGAGTACATACCTATATAAATAAAACACTAGATGTATGTATGTGTGTCTGTGTAAAATATTTAACCGATAAACGCTTAAACTACTAATCACATAACAGTGAGATTAAGAGGAATCAGTAATCATACGCCAAGGGTGGTTTATAACAAGTAAAAGCTTTGTTTGGATGTATAAATAACGCGTACAGAAATATGTCGGCAAGTTAAAATGTAAAATGTTCATTTCAACTTGCCGACATTTTTCTATTACTTTTGCGCATGCACAAATGCATTCATAGTTTGAAGTGATTTATTTTAAAATCTTTATCATCTACCTGTCGATAGCTAAAACAGGACTATATATTTTCGTTTCGCTTCTAGCTGATGACAGTAAAGTCATTGTTTTTAAAATCTTTTGAAATCAGTACTATATATTAGATACAATATAATATTCAATATAGAATTGGCTCTGTAACAATAAATACGAAATCTGCAGGAATTAAAATATATTTAAGCGTATTTTACGATTAGGCAACGCCGGGCACCCCCTACGATTATTAATAAAAAGGAAGAACATCATAAGAGCCCAAGACAACCGAAACTGCCAGATATCCCATAGACCGAACACTCGTCCTCCTATTAACAAAACATATACAAAGATAGTGGCTTCAGCGTTGGCTATTGTTACACAAAATTGTCATGAACGATTAAGTAGGATGAAAAATCGAGGAGGAACAGCAACACCAGATCTCTACTGGGACTTCATTTTATTTTTTTATTGAGGAAAATAGAAAAAGATCCAACATCTTTAATTTGGAAGGTACAATGCTAAAAAGTTCCATGTGCTAATCTAAATGAAAGTGTTCAGATAAATAAATAAATATAAATAACTAGCGTGAGTGGGGAGGGATTTGCCCGGTCATAAAGTCCGCTTAAATATGATATTTTAATTTGTCCAGATTTCGTATATATTATTATAAAGTCGTGATTTTTAAAAGTAAAAAGAAAAAAAGTATTTGGATGCCATCAGCTAGAATCGAAATCGAAAGCAAAACTGTAGCATACAAAGCTGGTGATGTTACCACTGTACCAACGTCACGCGCGTATGAACTGATTAAAAATGAACTAAGGCGAATGTACAAAATGTATAACGATTTTTCAATTTAGACCCCATTTTTGATCCCTTAAAAACTATTTTAACCGGCTAAAGAACCATAGAAGAACAGTTCATAAAACAGCAATCATTTGAGACCCCTAGCGAGAGATTATATATAATAAATATGTGAGAGATTATATATAATAAATTCCACAGCCAAATCGTTGACTGTCATGGCTCTTGTGGGTTGCGACGTTGTTTGGCTGTGGAATTTATTCTGTGACTTACTTGTAGTTTCATTAAATACTTTTGCAAGCAAAATCCGATCCTGCATTTTGCTAATCCCTACCCTCTGATGAGAAGGAAAGTATTTTTTCGAAACTCTGTGGATTAAGGACTATCCACTTATTTTGTGCTTCCTTTTTAAGATTAAATATGTTTTTAACTCTGTTCCAAAGTGTTTTTTAACATGTTTTATTAATTACTTGTTCTTATATATATATATATATATATATATATATATATATATATATATATATATATATATATATTTGTGTATATTGGTTTCCTAGATGTAAATCCACTGAAACTCGTGTGATTATTAAAGAGTGCTCTATTACGGACAGAGCTGGTATATCGTCCGTTTATTATACAAACATTATTGGTTACATGTGTGCATACATGTTTCAGTGGAATCCTAATTCAAGGAAACTATCTCACTTTCTTCCAAAGCGGAAAACACATCCGAATATCTTATAAAAAACGAATGTAATCTTGACTCTCTTTTCAATATCGCTCCTTTTTTTTTTTTTGGTCTGATGAGGTTGTCGGTTAAGGGATGAATCCTGTACACATAAATATATAAACAATTACTCATACCTTATTCATATTTATTTAATGTGAATTCATATCTCTTGTTATTAGTTATTATTTAGCTATTGATAGATAAACAGTTATCAAGATCTCCGTGGGAAGGTATTCGACGATAGCGGTAAAAAGATTGTTGTTGGATACTGATTTCTGCCACAAGGGGACCGGAAACACTGGGCGAAAAAAAGGCCAAAATATTAAAGAGGGATCTATAAAGAGCCCGTTTGTAAGAATTTGAGAGCTAAAATATAAATTATTAATTTTATAACTATATGGTACTATCGGTTCCCCGGGAAGAGTTACTTGGGTGAGAAACATTCTCGGAACGCAACCAGCTCCCTGCTTAACACATCTGCACCGCACAAGTACAGACCAAGTTAGGCACAAGGTTTATTAATGTAGAATCCCCTAGCTCCCTCAAAAGAGGCTACGTCATTGTGCCACAACTATATATTACACATTTCAGAAACATACCATGGTTTCATTAACACAGAAGAACTTTACTGTTTAGAAAAAGCTCTTACAACTCCAATTCAAATCCCCTGTAACTCACGAAATTCCATTGTACATTTTTGGAATATGTAATGTATAGTTTGTAAATAAATATATATATATATATATATATATATATATATATATATATATATATATATATATATATATATAAAGCTGAACGTCTGTGTGTGTGACTGGTCACGAATAGGCTCCTATATGGTTGACTATTATAGAAAACTGATCACATATAATGATAGAAGATGTATCGAGACACAGGAATGGGTCTGTTTCATCTGGCATAATGATGATTCATTGAAATTGTGGGATCTGCGTACGTGCCTGGTCTACAAAGTATGGAAATAAAAAATTAAGAAAAAACGTTTACAAGGGTTTTTGATATAGCTGTACACAAGAATACTTTGATAAGTATGTTTTAACTTAAATAGGGATGGTATAATAAAATTGTGGGGTCTGCGTTCGCGCCTGGCCTCCATAGAATGGAAATAGGCACAAACTTTAATAAAGACTTTTCATATCTATCTGCGTAAGTATACTTTCATAATTATGTTTCAGTTTGAAGAAATATGGTATAATAAAATTATGGGGTGTTCGTTCGCGCCTTACCTCCATAGAATGGAAATATGTCACAAAATTTAACAAGGTATTTTAATATAAATCCACAGAATATTGTGATAAGTGTTTCAGTGTGAACAGGTATGGTATAATAAATTATGGGGTTTATCTATTTTATTTTTACTTTCATCATATTTTGCTTTGGTTTTGATACTCCCAAATTCGAAACTATCTCTTTACAACCCTTCCTTTTCATAACCTATCATACTTTCATAAATCGGAGTCCATTTTCTGTAGGCTGTTTTTGAACCCAGTCACCGATGGGTACTTTTGCTAGTATATATATATATATATATATATATATATATATATATATATATATATATATATATATATCTTGTAAATATTCCATGAGTAATGTTTTTCCAGTTATAGCAGGATAGACAATAATATAAGAAGTACAATACCAAATATTCTACATTTGTCTGATGCTCAATGATATTCAGAATATATATATATATATATATATATATATATATATATATATATATATATAAGTGAGAGTGTCTGTGTGTGTGTCTGTGTACATTTCCCTACGCAATAACTCTGTCAATTTTAAGCCTACAGATTCGAAATGTCATATACAGGGTACTGAGATTTGGTAAAATCGATATGATTGGTTTTCGGACAGAAATCTGGCGATTAAAGGGTCAAAGTTTGACCTTTGAGAACTCTACCAAACTCCTCCTACAACTTTGGGTCTAAACACGTGAAATTTTAGATATAGGTTCCTTGCACATAGATCTAACTTAATAACTTTATTTGAGCCCTAAACAATAAATTTTAAGAGGTCATAATAGGGTCAAAGTTTTAAAAAATTGACCTTTTTTTTTTTTTGCTCAGCATACACCTGAAAACACCCGGGCAACGCCGGGCACCCATCGCTAGTATATATATATATATATATATATATATATATATATATATATATATATATATATATATAACACATGTTTTTATATTTTATCATAATAAATAAAAAAAAAATAGGGACCTGCCCAACAACATGAATTACACCCTCGACATTAGAGGCATGATTTTGACTGTTTGTGACATGTAAAGATTGTGTTTTGTTTGAATAAATTTTTCTCTACAGAATTGCCTGAAGAGTTTGCTACATTCAGTGATAACATTTTTTACTGTTTGTTGAAGATCTGTAATATAGACTTTTATGAGAAAATAAAAGAACATGTATTTTTCGAAAATTATGAATTGAATTTGATTATACGTATACCGTATACGACGACATTTAAAGTTAAAAAAATAATCTTTAAAAACCATAAGATACCGGGTGTTGCAATCTCTAAGCTAGGCTAAACAAACATGGTTTCGTGATTTAGCAGTCGTCTAATACAACCGGTATATGAAAAATTTATTAATATTTGCTTCAATTTTGTACCTTGTCTTATACACTAAAAATATACGATATATATATATATATATATATATATATATATATATATATATATATATATATATATTAATATTATTATTTATAAGTATACCTCCATTTCTAAATGATTTTCAGTGTTTGATTGTGCCTCTGTATTTCCTTGTTGTTGTCAGATACTTCATGTCTTTGTATGCATTTGCTCATTTGTAAATTAATGTTTATATATAAATATATATATATATATATATATATATATATATATATATATATATAAACACATACACTTTGTAAATAAAACTGAGTCAATAATAGAAAAATAAAACATAATTCAAAAAGGGTTAAAAAAAAATGACGTCTGAGGAATGATGATAGATCAAGGCAAATTAATTGATACTTGTATGGATTGTTCATCTTTTAAACCAACGCATTTCAAGCGAAACCATTATTACGTACTTACGTGTCATGTCGAAATTAGTATAAATTCCGAAAATGATGAAAAATGATTTGGTAGAAATATAATTACAAGTAAAAAAAGAATTTATTGAAATATCGAGTTTTCTTGTGCGTTTTAATGTGGAAAAGTTGCGCAACCAATTTTGTATGACAAACTGACTTATTTCTCTTGACTTTAATTAAGGGTCTGCCAATTTGTTTAAACACTAAATCTCAGAACATAATTGTGGACTCTTTTTTGCTAAAATACTTCTAGTACATCTGTAACAAAGCCACGAACCCGCATGTAGCAGCAACAGCAGCAGCAGCAGCAATATTTAACATATGCAAATGGCTCATCCGTGAAGTGAGGTGACGTCACAGCGAAGAAAGAGAAGGGAAAATAAGTAGAGTGAGATTTGAAACCACGTGTTGGTAACAGTGCCTTGGAAGCACATGTCGCTGCAAGAGGAACTTTTAAAACAAGGTGCAATCCGAATTTTGAACAACAACAAAAATAATGGTTGGATGACTGTGTGCCATGGGCCGAGCTGCAGATATAGTAGCTGGTTGGGAAACGGTCAACTGAGCTGAGAGAAATGCAAAGATATGCCCATAAATCACTGACTTAGAAATTAAAAAAAAAACAATTATGTATCTGTGGTGTAGTGAATAATGAACGTTAATAAATGCCTTTTGTTTCGGATTTATCGGACTACTGTTCTCATCTTGGGTGTGATTTTCACGTTTTCACAAGGCCTGTGGCGCAGTGGTTAGAGTACTTGGAAAAATCAATAGTAAAAAAGCGATATTCTCCTGAAGGTTGAAGCTTCAATCCTCAGTGTGGGTAACCAAAAAATACAATTGCTAATTACTTAGGACCGCTATCTAATCATGGCTGACAGAACAAGAGCATGTTACCCCTGTGAAGTAAATAAAAGGCTCTGCTCCAAATTCCATCCAAATTCCCGAGTTCGACAGAGACATTCAGATTTCGACAAGATACACCTGAAGAAGGTCGAAGGTTACATGGACCGAAACATTGTGAAAATAAAATTCAAGATGAGAACAGTAGCCCAATGAATCCAAATAATACGAATAACCAAACCTCATCTCAAAAATTCAGAAACGCCTTTTGTTACAACTGAAAAAACCTTGAATCGAATTTCTTTCCATTGTTCCTTTGCGACTGTTTCTGCATACAACGTGTTGGATTCGAGCGAAAATGTAACAGCCACGTTACACATCTTCTAATAATTTTAGGAATTCATGCTAGTTTCGATATGGCACGTATGTAATAATGTTTTCACCTGATTTGCGTTAGTTTTAAAGATCACAAATGTATACACGCATCAAATAGTTATAGTACAGAAAGGAAAAACACTTTACCAAGGGGTGTGAAAGAAAAAGGGAGATACAGTTATGAAAACCATTGGACAAAGACTCACAACAAAAACTACAGATGGGCATGCTCACGTTCAGTCATAGTATTTATTGTGATAATGGTCAATCAGGTAATCCTAATTTGACTGCATCCAGGTCCCAATTTAGGGACTTGGAAGAATGTGTAGTCAGCCACACCCGTTGCGACTGTTACTCCCAGATCCATTCTGATACAGAGCGTCAGTAACCATTCATGGGGGTATAATAAGAATCTAGACTACTAATTTATAAATCTTTTGCCTAAGAACAAAGTGTAGTATCTGTTCATCTTTTCTATCCTCGATCGGTGGAAGAGAAATCCTTTTAAACTGAGGCAATTTTTATTTGTGTTCCTATTCAGAGTGCTACTTTTTGGGAAGATGGATTTTCTCCCACATTAAAAACTCACCTTGTGTCTAACTCTGCCCTCGTGGGGAGGCAAGTAAATACGAAATATTCTTATATGCGTCTGCACTAAATTAAGCTATAAGCTTTTCATATTCAAGACATACATGCAATATCAGCATGGATTGATTAAAGAAGAGTTGACACGCCATCTTATGAAACAATCATTTCCCTCTCTGTCTTTCTCTTTCTCTCATATATATACTAGCATGTATATATACTAGCAGGGCTACCCGGCGTTGATCAGGACCATATAAAATTAAATAGAAGTTTAATAATGTGTGTAACATCTTAATTTTAAATTTCTATCTCCCCCCCACTCCTTTTCCAACCTTCTTTGTATCTTTCCCTCTCCTCCCTTTTATCGTCTTTCTACTTAACTCTCTCTCTCTCTTTATCTTTCATCTAATTCATTTCTGTCTCTTGTTTTACCGGACTGAAAAACTGTAATTCAACATTACAGCAGCTATAAATTTTTCCAATTGACCCCTTTAGCATTAATACCATAATACTTAGTCCACTGCAGCTTATCATACCATAGGCTAAAACAAAATCTAGTCTAGTATTTATAAATATAGATATTGGGTTGGTCAAAGTGTTTATTCATTCTTTTAATGTCATTTTACCGGTCTACTAAAAATAGTTTTATATTCCTATTCTTCAAATCCTGAATTTTGTGTAGTGAGTATGTTGATGTACGTAATAAGTCTTTGAACAGAAGAATTCTTAAATTTTTGCTTGTCTTTCATGCCTTTCCCTTTTGGTAGGCTCTTTTGATGTATCGGTCGTAAAAGACCAGAATGTTCTTTGTCAACCACACCTCTTTTGAAACTCTGAAATCGATGAATCAATACACTAAATTTGCTGACATCTACTGCATCAGTTTTGTAAACATTCAACAGGCGCCGATCAATGTTGATCGGTTCAAATTTTTCTGGATAGAGGAGTTCAATAATGCATCTCTGCTTTTGACACACGTTCATGACAGGAGTTCAGCTAAGCCAAGCCAAGAAAAGACTTTGATTTGTTCATTATGACCATGCTTAATTTCATACAATCTCTTGGGTATGGACTGGATGGAAAAATTTCTCTTAGGGAATGTGCCTATACATTCTATTTCAATATAATGAAATTTTAAATGCTGAATCAGAGACTAAAGAACGAATGTTCAAATTTTTTTTTAAAAATTGGTAGCCAAACATTTAACCATTTTTTGAAAGAAATAGACTCAAGGAAATAGAGTGTGATTTGCCTAGAGTCTATGTAAAAAAAAGGGGGATCTGCGCTTGTGCTTATTTTCAAATACCTGGACACAGGGAGTACTCAAAACTACTTTGTATAAATACCTATAGGGGTTTGTACAAATTTGAACATATATTATTTAGTGCTAATTTTGCAGCGAGATTAAAGAAATAATTGAAAAAAACTTTTTTGAAAATTTTCTCGGGTGCACTAAAAAGATGTAAAAAAATGACTGCCAAATTTGAATGAAAATAAAATATTCAACTAGTTTTTAAAAGAAAAAATGTTCCATTTGTGTCATTAAATCAGATTGAGTAAGTAAATAAATTTGAAGGAATGAGATTTTTATGGAAAAGAGTGCAGCGAGTGTGATTCATAAAAAAATATTTGTGCAGATTTCTCCATAGAATTGAACCATGCACTAAATTATGCCAAGTTCAGAAGACTTTCGCTAAACTCAACAGTACCATTTAGAGTTAATTTTGTAAAAAGTCATTTTTCAACAAGTAATCGATGCATTGCTTAACAGATTTGAATTTGTGACAGTCCATCTAGATTATCAGTAAAAGCACCGAGCAACACAAACCACATATACATGAAATATTTAAGAGAATCCCAAACTATGGATGTAAACTGAAGAAAGGAAAGATCGATTTTTTATATGAAACATTGCTTGGGATTAAATAATGATTAACGAATGTTTCAGACTCCCATATTTTTATTGTCGTGGAAATCGGTAAAATCACCCATTTTTAAATCTAATCGATTGATTGCCTGCTGAAGATGAGGAGCCATCACGAATTGCATTGGAGCGTGCATATAATACAAAATGGAAGATGGACTGCTTAACCTACTACACATGCATCTTATACATTATTTCACAGAAAAAAAGGTACTCACAAACCAACAAGGAATCATTTGGTATTATTTTACAGTCATCAAATTTGAAAGACATTTTGTGTTATGTATAGTCTTTTTCTTTTTCTTACTATGATGTTACTTTGCATATAGCTCGGCATTTGCAAACAGCCGCCATACACACGTCCATGCTTTGTTACAAATAGATTACTGCCAACCCATATGAAACTAGGATATTAAAAAATATCACAAAAGGATGCTTCAAAGTTGGAAAAAAAGTTTACTTTTGGATATCCAAAAACAAAACATCCTACTGGGAAAACAGGGATGGTGATTAAACGGATTGGAAACATAATTCACATGGTAAGTTTACTCATGATTATCCCCTAGAGCCAGATGAGGTATTTAGATGCTATGATTTGTCATCGGGTTGTGATGTCACAGAATCAGGTCCATGGAGGCAAGAGTTTGCAAGAGTTATGACGAGATCACGTTTCTGAGATGAGATTGAAAGGAGAGTTTTAATTACAGTCGTTCTTGGGAAAACAAGAAAAACACATGTCAAAGTTTGTTCTTGGATGCGAAAGAACATACATGTAGTTTAAGATGTAGTAGTGAACCCCTCTCCTAAGATGAAGGGCCAGTGAGGGATTTGATGTTGCATCTCCAGACCGATGTATGAGATCCAATAAACTCTAGAAGACTTTTGTGCCCACTATTACTGTGTTCCATTTCCAGAGAATAAATTGGTGAAGGAGCAGTGGTGCAGTTTTAAGTCAGGTTGAGTGACGAGTGACCGCAAAGGAAAGAAAGTGACAGCAAAAAGATGCATTGCATATGTAAAAATATTTGTTAAAACCCAAAAGGGTTGATATGCCATAACGGAAACTAAAACAAAATAGTTTTAATGAACTTACAAACTGTATCTATTAAACCCTCCATGATGCTATAATTACAGGTCCTCTTTGTTTGTTATTGAAACTGACAGTATCGATGCTACTCTGATCTTCTGTGATACATATATACAGAAATATTATGTTTTTTATTTTTAAAAATTTTCTTAGTAATCAGTTAATCTGTTGGGGTCGATTCCGACTAACATTATATATATATATATATATATATATATATATATATATTGCATTCAACTAATGAGTGAATTCAATTATCTACAGTGAAGCATCAAATCTGGTGCCAAGGTCGCTGGAAGAATGGCGGGATCTTTCTACCGTTCCAGTAGATATCTCACTGCTGATGCAATTCTCTATCTATATAAAAGACAAGTACTTTCAGGGATGGAGTATTGTTGCCACATCTGGGTAGGAGCTGCTAGAAGCAGCTTATCCTGCCTTAACAGAGTACAAAATAGACTTCGTAACTTAGTGGGGGATACCCTTTTCTCTTCCCTGCAATCTCTTTTCCACAGAAGGGACGTTGTGAGCCTGTTTTGTTTTATCGTTATTTCCATGGCAACTGCTTATCTGAGCTCCAATCTATGGTCCCCGCCTTGCCAATCTTTCTTAAAAAGCACTTGTCTAGCTGAAAAACTTTCCCCACTCTTTATCTGTACCTAAACCAAAACGTAGATTCCATGAACAATGCTTCTTTCTTAGAACTGCATGCCTGTGGAACTCTCTTCCGTTTCCCTGTTTCCTAGCTGACTACAATTTGGTTGTCTTCAAGTCCAATATAAACAAATTCTTGATTAACCACGTCCTTAAGTAATCCAATCTACCAAATTTCCATGAATAACGACTACTATGATATTATCCCATCGACTGGCCGCAGGGCTTTTATAAGTGGTGACTCCTACATGAAAAAAAAAAAAAAAAGGATTTGAAATTGCAACCATAGTTACTGCAGTCACTGTCCCCCCAATATTTTTATCTGCAGAGCAATCTCAAAGGTAGTGTTAATCAAAACAATCTCCAGACTATTTCTGATCCGAAGAAGGTTCTAAAAACGGGCAGTACCAAAAGTATCGACAATCTTGTACACCATATCCATGTGTGTTTATCGTTGAACAGCAACAAAACAAAGACTGTAGGACATTCCTGACTGAAAGTTGGTGGACAAGTCAGGCATAGACTGAAGTTAATTTATATCATGTATGAAAGGATTTTGAATTTTATAATGTATTCTATGGGTGTTATATTTTGAATTTTATAATGTATTCTATGGGTGTTATATTTTGAATTTTATAATGTATTCTATGGGTGTCATATTTTGAGGTGTAATGCTATAATTTTTCTTTTTTAACAACAAAGCAATCTATATATCTATAAAGGTGAACGTGTCTGTGTGTGTGTCTGTCTGATGTGTGTCTGTCTGTGTACATTTCCCTATGCAATAATTCTCTCAATTTTTAGTTTACAGACTCGAAATTTGACATACAGGGTACTGAGATTTGGGAAAATCTATGTGATTGGTTTTGGCTGTTAAGGGGTCAAAGTTCAACGATTTGACCTTTGATAACTCTACCAAACTCCACCGACAATTGTGGGTCTAAACACTTGAAATTTTAGATATAGGTACCGTGGACATGGATCTAACTTAATAACTTGATTTGAGCCCAAAACAATAAATGTTAAGGGGTCATAATAGGGGCCAAAGTTAAAAAAATTGACCTTTTTTTTTTTTACTCAGCATACACCTCCAAACACCCGGGCAACGCCGGGAACCCATGCTAGTTTACAATTATTTTATTTTCTTTCCACCCCTCTTTACATGTTTATATATATATATATATATATATATATATATATATATATATGCACATATATAGTAATAGTTATATGTATGTATGCACATATATAGTAATAATTATATGTATGTATGTGTGTGTATATATATATATATATATATGTATGTGCGTATAAATGTGTGTATATGTATGTGTATACATATTTATATGTATGTGTGTATAAATGTGCGTATATATATGTATGTGTGTATATAGTAATTGTTAATGTATGTATGTGCATAGGTATGTATGTATGTGCGCATATATATGCATGTATGTATGTGCATAGGTATGTATGTATGTGCGCATATATATGCATGTATGTGTGTATATATGTATATATATGTATGCATGTATATATGCATGTATGTGTGTATATATAGTTATGTATGTATGTATGAATGTATTTACATGTATGTCAGGTCATGTCATATGCTACTGGTACCATGTAACCCAGTACTACCTGCCTCATGGTCGGGTCACCGGCGACTAAACTAGTTCCCCCACCAAACTTGTTTGGTGAGGAGGGCGGCTAGTCCTCCCTGAAGGATTAAAAACAAGACCTTTCAAAGGGCGAATGAATCCCTTTTCGGGGTCAACGCCCAACTAGCACCGTGTGTGTTTGTGTGTATGCATGTGTGTGCTGGAGTGGAGAGGGCTCCCGTAAGCCGTGGTGAAGGCAACCTTTCTAAGAGAAGCAAATCTCTGATTTAAAAAACCATAAAGCCAGAGACCAGTACCCGCATTAAGCTGATCTGCAGTTTTACTTGTTGCTAGCTATCTTGCTCTTGCTTGTTGCTGGATCTGAATATTTTGAACTGAGAGAGAGAGACTTAGCTGTCGTACAAAGCTAAGACTCTGTAACGTCATCTGTGTATAGATACTCCCTCAGGCATTTGTCTATAAAAATGGTACTGTGGCGATGGAGGTCATTTTTGGGCTCATAGACTTTAAGTGTCTGAGGGAATGGCACACGTCTGATAAGACGTTGCAATCATCATATAATAATAGTTAATGTATTTATGTGTATATGTATGCATGTGCATATATGTATGTATGTGTGCATATATATGTATACATGTATGTGTGTGTATATATATATATGTGTGTGTGCATATAAATATATGTATGCATCTATATATATGTATGCATATATATATGCATGTATGTGTGTATATATAGTTATGTATGTATGTATATATATATTATATATATATATATATATATATATGTATGTGTGTATGGATGACAAGATTGGGAGAATTAAATGTGACTGCGATCATGTGGAAAGATGCAGCAATCATCATATATATATATATGTGTATGTGTATATATATATATATATATATATATATATATATATATATATATATATATATATATCTCGGTTCAAAATGTTGAGATCCAGCAACAAGCAAGAGCAAGATAGCCAGCAACAAATTAAACTGCAGACCAGCTTAATGCGGGTAATGGTCTTCCGCTTTATGGTTTTTTAAATCAGAGATTTGCTTCTCCTAGAAAGGTTGCTTTCACCACGGCTTAGCTGTCGTACAAAGCTAAGACTCTGTAACATCATCTTTGTATAGATACTCCCTCAGGCATTTAGGCTCATGGATTTTAAATGTCTGAGGGAGTGGCACTCGTCTGACAAGACGTTGCAATCATCATATATATATATATGTATGTATGTCATTTTTTCATGTATATAAACATTATTGGCTAAATATATGCATGTTGGAGTGGAATAAAGGCGCAGCTGAAACATGTATGCACATATGTAGTCAATGTTTGTGTACATAAATAATTTATACTATAATACAGCTTTGCACTACCTATAAAAAAAAACAGGAGTTTCCTTGGCTTAACATCTATGAAACAACAACTATACAAGTACCATAGATGCATATTTAATTTCTGTAAACATCTTATTTATTTTCTGTCCTGTTAGAGTACCGAACATAATGTTGAATGCACTTAAAACTCGGGTAAGAAATGCAAAAACACATGCTTCACAGAGTCACCCAGTACAAAGCAAACAAAGCCTCTATCTCTCTCTCCCTCCACTTAGGGTAAACAGCATTATGATCATAAAGAAAGAAAATGGCGGCTAGACTAAAAAAAAAAAAGAAAAAAAAAAGGAAAAGATAACTGAGAAAATTGTCCTCTTAATGAAATGCACCGAATGCAAGTTCTGAAAACAATTCCTTGCTAAACGTTGTGACCACTTTAGTTTTGATGGAGATGATAGAAAGAAGCAACAGATGGTCCACAGATGAGAGTAATGAAATGTTTATTTTTTAATTGGACATTTAATCTATCGTCATATTATGTGTTGCTCAACCTAATAACTCAGTGTTACGCGCTTATCATTTTTTTTATGAATATACAATTTATATTATACTAGCCTGGGTGCCCGGCGTTGCCCGGGTGTTTGGAGGTATATGTTGAGGAAAAAAAAAATTGGTAGTAGGCAGACAAGCTGAAACCCGTACGGTGAAGGAGGAAAAGAACGTGAAACATAAAACAAGTGACATCTTTGTCGTTGCGTCCATCGCCAAACCGGAAGTAGCAAAGGTTTAAATTAAGGCTAGTCAATTTAAAAGAGGGGATGACTTTCGAAAATATTGGGGAAAAAAGCGACCCCTACCTGTAGAAAAGTGCCCAGTTGAGGGTGAAGGAAATTGTTTTTAGCTAATTTATCGATATTTGTCGTCCGAAGTGTCGATCTCCAAAACAATACTAATCTCATGAAAATCTGTCGTCTCTGTCAAAAGTTTCAGGTAGGCATACATACATACATACATACATACATACATACATTTAAACAGACAGGTGAGATTTATATTATAAATTAGCAGGTGTACACGGCGTTGCCCAGTATTGAATATAATGTAAATTCCTTTAAAATATGAAGTAAAAAAATAAAATGAAAGAAACTAAGACATGTGCATGCAAGTATTATGTTTTTTCTAAACAGTTCATTTCTTGTAAGTAAAAAAAAAATGCTCGAGTTGAGATCGAAACCAAAATTTAAAGACAGTGAGTCAAGTACTATACCCATAAGGCCGGCTTGCCACGTTCTTTGAAAAGTGTTTTCAAACCTACTTATTCTTAAAATAAGAAAGCTGTTATGTGAACGATTCGTACATGCACATTCATAAAACAGTTGACAAACAGATAAAAATCCGATGACCCCCAACACGTACCAAATTTTCAATTTTGACGCCTTAGTAAATAAATTTTGACCTCTTAGTAGCTTTTTTTTTTCAAATGAAAACTGATTAAACAGTTTTCTACTTGTCTAAATTTTCCCCGTGTCTGAATACCCTATATACCAAATTTCAAGTCTGTCAATCACAAATCTGTTGAGTATATAGGTTGAGAGTTGTCCTCACACACACATTCTCACTTTTATAGATATACTAGCAGGGCGCCTGGTGTTGCCCCATCGTAAAATATGCTTAACTCTGATATGTTGATTAATGCAGATTTCGTATTTATTATTATATTATATTGGACCTAATATATAGTAATGATTTTAAAAATTAAAAAAAAAATAACTTGTGAGCCACCACCAAGAATCGAAACCAAAACGTTTAGCTTATGATTTATTTTGTCTTCTGTCAGTAATAACTGAGCTATGAAGACAAATTTGCTGCAAGGCGAAAAATTAAAACATGAACCAATAGCTACTACGTTATATATTCGTAGTGCCATCGTTCGACCTTCATCTGGCAAATTTCAAGAATCTGCATGCAATTTTGATTTTTTTTTTTTATTAGGAACTAACAAGACCTGTGTCCTGGCATTGCCTGAGATGAAAACAAAAAACATTTTTTTTTTTTTTTTTTGCATTTTAACCCCAAACAAGGAACAGTGCCACTTTGATATAGAGGGAGGCCACTTTGATATAGAGGGGCTACTATCTGGGACATAATTTGCAGGGGTACTATGTGAGGAGTTGAGCAGCAAGATGTTTGTGTACATTTAATTTCTGGATGTCAGTAAAGTCAGGTACATAATTTAACTATTAAAGTCTAGGATCATTATTCAAATTTTAATCAAAGCCTATATATTTTTTTTATTATAGCATCTTAAATTAGCCTTAAGGGGCCCTTACATGAAATTAAATTTCAAGGAATCTGGATTAAGTGATGTCTAATAAACGTGGATCAAATTTCATACAAATTTCAAATATTTGAATTTTAAAATTGGAGGACGTATTTATATTATGTACTAGCAGTTCAGCCCAGCTTTGTTCGGGACCTATGTACTGTTCATAACTTTATGTGCATATGTATATATTAAAAAGTGTGAATATGTACGGTAATGCCTAAAAAGTGTGAATATGTACGGTATTATAGGCTTTCTTAACTACCATAAAAAAAGTTGGTAGAGACCGCAGACGGTAAATTATTTTAAAATTTGACACCAATTTTGGCCCCTTAACATTTATTGTTTTGGGCTCAAATTAAATTAAAATGTTTGTTCCATGTCCAAGTAACCTACATCTAAAATTTCAAGTGTTTAGACCCAAAATTGGCAGAGTTGTTTGGTAGAGTCTACAAAGGTCAACTCTGTAAACTCTGACCTCTTGGCAGCCAAATTTTCGTCCAAAAACTTGTTTAAAAGCTTGCTGCATATCTGAATACCATTTATGTAAAATTTCAAATATTTAGACCCAAAATTGGCTTAATAGTTTGCTAGAGACCACAAAGAAAAAATCTTTTCAACTTTGACCCCTTGGAAGCTACATTTTCAGCAAAAAACGATTAAAAGCTTACTCTATGTCTGAATATCCTTTATGTAAAATTTCAAATGTTTAGACCAAAAATTGGCTGAGTAATTTGGTAGAGACCGCAGAGGTCAATTTTTTAAAAACTTTGATCCCAATTTTGACCCCTTAACGTTTATTGTTTTGGGCTCAAATTAAATTATAAAGTTGGATCCATGCCCAAGTAACCTATATCTAAACTTTCAAGTGTTTAGACCCACAAGTGGCAGAGGAGTTTGGTAGAGTTCTCAGACGTCAAATCGTTCAACTTTGACCCCTTAACAGCCAAATTTCTGTCTGAAAACCAATTAAAAAGATTTTCCCAAATCTCAATATCCCTTACGTCAAATCTCGAGTCTGTAGACTGAAAATTGACAGTTATTTGGAAGGGAAGTGTACACAGGTTGACAGACACGCAGACAGTTTCACTTTTATAGATACACACACACACACACATATATATATATATATTTTAAAAATATTTTGCCTACCAAAGTCCTACAGTTTTTGGTGTACTGACATGAAACTTCACATATAAGGTATTCCAACCGATGTAAAACATCATATTTGTACCTGGGAAAATCGGTACAAAAGTTTGAACATTAAAAAGAAATGAAATTTGCAATGCGAAGGTCGAACAAAGGCATTACAAATACGCATGCGTAACGTAGTAGCTATTCGTTCATGTTTTAATTCTAAGCCTTGTAGCAAATATGTCTTCATAGGTCAGTCATTAATGCCAAAGAAAAAATAAATCGTAAGCTAAACGTTTTTGTTTCGATTCTCAGTAGTGGCGCATGAGCCGTTTTTTTTTTGTTTTTTTAATCATTACCATATATTGGATCCAATATAATATAATAATAATTATGAAATCTGCATTAATCAAAATATCACATTTAAGTGTATTTTACGACCGGGCAATGCTGGGTGGCCTGCTAGTACAAATAAATATCATAAATAGTAAATAAGTATTACAAATATTAAATAAATATTATGCTCTTATTTCTGAAATTTTCTTAATCGATTACTCTGCTGGGGTTCTCTCCCACTAGCCTTAATCCTCCCACCCCCTCACACACATACTTTTAATAATAATATGACATGATGAGTTTTCATGACAGAAATATTTCACATGATAATCAATAGGTTGCGCAAAATTAAGTTAATGAATGAAATATGTAAGGTGAGATTTGAGCGTATCTGGAATTCAAGGCTGAGTTGTTTATTAGACACGTACAGAAAACTATTTATACAGCCTTCCTGCTGGATTCAAAGTGTAGTATCAGTCTGTTTTTAATGTAAAACAATATTTAACACAAAATACGTATTGTATGCAAAATATAGGTTAATAAATAAAATATGACACATGAGATTTGATAACATCTGGAATTCAAGATTGAAGTTTTTTGACAGGTTATTATATAGGCAATTTGTATGTACATTATTAAAATAAATGTTGTGGGGTGTCCACCTTAAGGATAATAATGAAGTCTTCAATTTACAATAAAGACCGGAAGAATTTGCCTTTCGGCATTAGCACACAAGGCATATAATAACACTCTTTATTCTTTTGTTTCCCCTAAATGACGTCTTTCTTCTGAACCATTACAGGGACCAGAACAATAAACATTAGCATTAGAAGATTATGTCAGGAGTGTAGTACTTTCTAGAGCAGTAGAATGATCCAAACATTTTTTTAGTTACCATTAGCAACAGATTTGATGTAGGTTTTTCATTTCAGGTCTGAAGCCTATGGGTAAAATTGTGCCAAAATCGTTGGTCTGTTTGTGTTTTTGCACTTTTCTCAATACCTTCGCATTGAATTAAAAAAAAAAAAAATTGCACAAACATTAGTCATGGTAAAAGTATATTTTTGCTAGAATGGCTTTTTCAACTCGTGTAGAAGTACATTGGGCAATTTGATCATTTCTGTGCGTGCTTAGCTTTTTGTTTCCGTTCGCCATGCACACGAGAAAATATAAGCCAGTTATGAATTCAATAGCAATTTGGTTCAATTAATTGCATGGAATGTACAATGCGTACAACAGGGTTGATATGCCGTAAAACAGGAGGAAAAATTTGATGAGGAAAACTATTGGGAAAATAAAGCCTGGGGTGGGATATGGAAGGAAAAATAAAGAAAGAGGATGGAAAATCATAATGAAGCTGAACAAAGCGAGGAAGGAAAGCCGTGTTTAACAAACGGAATAACTGGAATGGAAGTAAATAAGGAAATATAAAGCAGTAATAATAATCAATAAAAAGGGAAATAATAATAATAATAATAATAATAATAATAATAATAATGAAAATAATGATAATAATGATAATAAAAATAATGATAAAAATAATGGTAATAATAATAATAATCATAATAATAATAATAAAAATTATAATAATTATAATAATAATGGTAATAATAATGATTAAAAAATAATAATAATGATAATAATAATAAAATAACGATACTGATAATAATAATAATGATAATAATAAAAATAACGATACTGATAATAATAACGATAATGATAATAATAATGATAATAGAAATAACGATAATGATAATAATAATAACGATAATGATAATAATAATAATGATAATAGAAATAACGATAATGATAATAATAATAATGATAATGATAATAATAATAATAATAAATTAACGATAATAATAATAAATTAACGATAATAATAATAATTATAATAAAAATAACGATAATGATAATAATAATAATGATGATGATAATAATAATAATAATAATAATAATAATAAATTAACGATAATGCTAATAACAATGATAACAATAATGATGATAGTGATAATAATAATAACGATAATGATAATAATAATAATGAAAATAATAATAATAATGATGATAGTGATAATAATAATAACGATAATGATAATAATAATAATAATGAAAATAATAACAATAATGATGATAATAATAATAATAAAATAATGATAATAATAATAATGAAAATAATAATAATAATGATGATAGTGATAATAATAATAACGAAAATGATAATAATAATAATGAAAATAATAACAATAATGATGATAGTGATAATAATAATAACGATAATGATAATAATAATAATGAAAATAATAATAATAATGATGATAGTGATAATAATAATAACGATAATGATAATAATAATAATGAAAATAATAATAATGATGATGATAATAATAATAATAAAATAATGATAATAATAATAATAATTATAATAAAAATAACGATAATGATAATAATAATAATGATAATAAAAATAACGATAATAATAATAAAAATAACGATAATAATAATAATAATAATAAAAATAACGATAATGATAATAATAATGAAAATAAAATGACGATAGTAATAATAATAAAATTAACGATAATGATAATAATAATAATGATAAAATAACGATAATGATAATAATAATAATGATAATAATAATAAAAATAACGATAATAATAATAATAAAAATAACGATAATGATAATAGTAATAATAATAAAATTACGATAATGATAATAATAATAATGATAAAATAACGATAATAATAATAAAAATAACGATAATAATAATAAAAATAACGATAATAATAATAAAAATAACGATAATGATAATAATAATGAAAATAAAATGACGATAGTAATAATAATAAAAATAACGATAATAATAATAATAATAATAAGATTAATAAAAATAACGATAATAATAATAATAATAAAAATCACGATAATGATGATAATAATAATGATAATAAAAATAACGATAATAATAATAAAAATAAAAATAAAGATAATAATAATAAAAATAACGATAATAATAATGATAATAATAATGATAATAATAATAATAAAAATAACGATAATAATAATGATAATAATAATGATAATAATAATGATAAAAATAACGATAATAATAATGATAATAAAAATAACGATAATAAATAATAATAATTATAACGATAATAAATAATAATAATAATAATAAATAATAATAATAATAATAATAATAAAAATAACGATAATAATAATAATGATAAAAATAACGATAATAAATAATAATAATAATAACGATAATAATAATGATAATAATAATGGTGATAATAATAATGATAATGATAATAATAAAAATAACGATAATAATAATAGCGATAATAAATAATAATGATAATAATAATAATAATAATAATAATAATAATAATACTAATAATAATAAACGTTTAGTAAAAAAGTCAAAAAGAAAAAAAAATAAAGTTGGTAGAATACCACAAAATATTAATAATTAAATAATTAAATAACAGAAAGGGGCAAAATAGGTAGAAAATAATAATAATAATAATAATAATAATAATAATAATAATAATAATAATAATAATAATAATAATAGTAATAGTAATAATAATAATAATAATAATAATAATAATAACTAGCGGGACCTTTGGAAATTCCACAGCAGCATTTTTCTTGGATATGGTACTAATCATGTCAATATTTTTTTATCATTTGTAACTCACTATTTCGCACACCTTACTAAAAAAATAACTTTGATATATTGTATAGGCTGATTATTTCATTACAAACACAGACATCGATTAACTCACATTTCATCATTCTTCATTTTTCATTCTTGGATATGTTACTAATTTCGACAATAATTTTTTAAATATTTTTAAGCAACATTATCGCCCAACCTTCCTAAATATTAACTTTGATATATTTGCTGGGATGCTTATTTCATTTCAAACAAACCAATCAATTAACCTCCATTTCATAATTTTTCATAATTATTGGATATGTTACTAATTTCGGCAATCATTTTTCATGATTTTACCCACATTATCTCCCCCCCCTGCTTAATAAAATAATAACTTTGATATATTGTCTGGGCTTATTATTTCATTACAAACACACTAATGCATGAAATCACATTTCATCATTATTCTTAATTCTTGGATATTTTACTAATTTCGACAATCATTTTTTAGCATTTAAACCGATGCCATCACCCCTCTCCTTACTAAAATAATATCTTTGATGTATTGTCTGGTCTGATTATTTCATTGCAAACACATTATTGCATTGAATCACATATTATCATTTTTCGTAATTCTTGGATATGTTACTAATTTCGACAATCATTTTTCATAATTAAAACCACCCTATCGCTCTCTCTTACTAACATAATAACTTTGATATATTGTCTGGACTGATTATTTTATTATAAACACACCGATCGATAAACTCGCTTTTCATCATTTTTCATAATTCTTGGACATGTTATTAATTTCGCCCATAATTTTTTGTAATTAAAACCATTCCTATCGCCCTCTTTTACTAAAATAATAACTTTGTATATATTGTCTGGGCTGATTATTTCATTACAAACACACCAATCAATCAACTAACATTTCATCATTTTTCGTAATTCTTAGATATGTTACTAATTTCGACAATTTTTCATAATTTTAGCCCTCTTTATTGCCTTTCCCCTTACTTAAATAATAATATTGATGTATTGTCTGGGCTGATTATTTTATAATAAACACACCGATCAGTTAACACACATTTTACCATTTTTCGTTATTTTTGGATATCTTTCTAATTTCAAGAATATTTTTTTATAATATGAACCATCTTCATCGCCCTCTCTTACTAAAACATTACTTTGATATATTGCCTGGACCGATTATTTCATAAAAAGCACAACTATTTATTAATTTACATTTCATAATTTTTCATAATTCTCGGATATGTTACTAATTTTGACAATAACTTTTTATATTTTCTGCTCACACTAATAACCCCACACTACTAAAATAATAACTTTGATATATTTTCTGTGCTGATTATTTCATTTCAAACACACTAATCAATTAATTCACATTTCATCATTTTTCATAATTTTTGGATATGTTACTAATTTCAACAATCATTTTTCATCATTTTACCCGCATCATCGCCCCTTTACTAAAATAATAACTTTGATATATTGTCTGGTCTGATTATTTCATTGCAAACACACTAATTCATTAAATCACATATTATCATTTTCATAATTCTTGGATATGTTACTAATTTCGACAATAATTTCTCATAAATTTAACACACCTTATAGCCTTCTTACTAAAATAATAACTTTGATATATTTGCTGGGCTGCTTATTTTATTACAAACACATCAATCAAGTATCTCACATTTCATCATTTTTCATAAATCTTGGATATGTTACTAATTTCGGCAATCATTTTTTATAATTAAAAACCCACATTATGCGCCCTTCCTACAAATATAAGAACTTTGATATATTGTCTGAGCTTATTATTTCATTACAAACACACCAATCAAATAACTCACATTTCATCATTTTTCATAATTCTTAGATATGTTACTAATTTCGACAATAATTTTCATAACTTAAACCCACTATGTCGCTCCCCCTTACTTAAATAATAACTGTGATATATTGCCTGGGATGATTATTTAATTACAAACACATCAATCAATTCCGGGTATTCTCATAGTATATATTTTCCACCTATCTTATCCAATCCCGGGTGATGCCGCATATTCTGCTAGTATATATCTTTCACTTATCTAATTCGATCCTGGGCGACACTGGGTATTCTGCTACTATTTGTTTTCCACTTATCTCATTCAATACTGGGCAACGCTTTTTGCTAGTATATATTTGCGCTTATCACATTCAATCCCGGGTCTGACTTCATGTCCGCCACCCCACTGTTAAAAAATGTACATGAAATGAAGTAATGTTTTAATCGTAAACTGTTTCAGCCATTTCCGGGACTGACTTCATATCCCCCAACCCACTGCTAAAAATATACATGAGATAATGTAATGCCTAAATAGTAAACTGTTTCAGCCATTTCCGGGAGTACTCCATATCTCGCACCCCACTGTTAAAAATGTACATGAAATGAAGTAATGTTTAAATCGTAAACTTTTTCAGCCATTCCCGGGAACAACTTTTTATCTCCCATCCTACTGTTAAAAAATACATTAAATAAAGTAATGTCCAAAACGTAAATGGTTGCAGCCATTTCCAGGACCAACTTCATATCCCCTACCCCACTGTTAAAAATATACATGAAATAAAGTAATGTTTAAATTGTAAATAGTTTAAGTAATTTCCGGGACTGACTTTATATCCCCCACTCCACTGTTTAAAATATACTTGAAATAAGTAATGTTTAAATCATAAACTGTTTCAGCAGCTTTTCGAAATTAATGCATAAAAACATTAAGACGGTTAGGGATTAGGTAACAATTGCTTCAACATGAATTTCTGAGTGCAGTATCAGTCTCAGTATTCCAGTGGCTTAAATCCCCCCTTTTTTTGGTCTTGGTTAATGGAGGAGAAATCCTTCATTACTGATACAATTTTTATTTTTGTTATTGATCAGAGTACCCCTTTTGGAGAGCTGATTTCCCCAAAAATTTTTAACTGACCTCATGTCCAACCCCGTCTTTGTGGAGAGGCAAGTAAACAACAAAAAAAAAATAAGCAGAAGGGGCATTTTCAAGGGCATCTTATAATTAATCAGAAGAGACATTTCCATGGCATTTTGTAATTAATCAGAAGGGACATTTCCAGGGCATTTTGCAATTAAACCAGAAATTACTTTTCCCAGTTACTTTTGTAATATTAAAACTTTGTTTTGTTATATTAAACATAGTACCTATTCACAATGCCTGCCTATGGGACAGATTTTGACACCAGGGTCGTTTTTAACGTGGAGAAAAAATTGTTTTCGTCGAAAAGGATTTCTCCTCCACCAAGAGAAAAGAAATTGAAAGTAGCATCTGAAGAACAGATACTATACTTTGATCTTAGCCAAAAGGCCAAGAAAGACAAATCATTTTTATTCGCTTTGCCTCAACAGCGACACCAATTTTTTTGTTTTATTACTCAGCTTTCCTTTTTAGGAAGATGATAACGGACGGAGCGATAAGCATCATCATCATCATCATCATCATAATAATAATAATAAAACATTAATAATAAAAATAATAATTAGAAGAACAAGGATAAGAAGATTAATTAAGATTAATAATAAGATTAATAATAATAATAATAATAATAATAAGATTTATAATAATAATAATAATAATAATAAGATTAATAATAAGACTAATAATGATAATAATAATGATAAGACTAATAATAATTATAAGATTAATAATAATAATAATAATAAGACTAATAATAATAATAAGATTAATAATAATAATAATAATAAGACTAATAATAATAATAATAAGATTAATAATAATAATAATAATAATAAGATTAATAATAATAATAAGATTAATAATAATAATAATAATAATAATAATAAGATTAATAATAATAATAATAATAATAATAATAATAATAAGATTAATAATAATAATAAGGCTAATAATAAGATTAATAATGATGATAATAATAATAATAATAATAATAATAATAATAAGGCTAATAATAATAATAATAAGATTAATAATAATAAGATTAATAATAATAATAATAATAATAATAATAATGATAATAATAATAATAAGATTAATAATAATAACATTAATAATAATGATAATAATGATAATACTTAAATAACAGAAAGGGACAAAATAGGTAGAAATTAATAATAATAATAAAAATTAATAATAATAATAATAATAATAAGATTAATAATAATAATAATAATAATAATAATAATAATAATAATAATAATAATAATAATAATAATAATTTAATTAAATAACAGAGCAAGAGTAAAAAAAAATAAGAATTGAAAAAAGACTTAAAGAAAAACAGGCATTCCATCATATTTCTCATTTCATTCTTGCATTACTTCCCCTGTTTTCTAGACAGTGATAGATGATTTGGCGTTCCTGATGAAATAGCTTCCAACAGATATTACGTATTATAATATATAAGTAATATTTTAATATTATTTTTTATTATTTATTATTAACATTTCATTGTGAACAATTCTTATTTTTATTTAAAAATTGTGTAATATTTATTTCTTGCACTATTAACCTTCTTTTTTATGTGAAACTGTGAGAAATTAACTGTGAGAAATTAACTGTGAGAAATTAATCTCACAAACTCAATACTCCCTGACAGAGGCAAAATAATTCCACAAATTACAAAACCATACGTTTAAACTCAAATTTTATTCAGTTATAACAGCAAAGAAAAGTTATTAATCCTGGTACAGTCCTTGCAAAACGGTGGGTCAGTTTTGCCTCCCAAACAGTGAGCCAGTACTTAACTCCTTCTGGTGGAGTGGTAGTTCGGTTTTCCTTTGAAAAGGTCCATGATAATTCATGGTGTTCTCGGCAAGAGTTCTGGTGCCTTTAATTAGGCATACATCGAGTCCCTTGGGACTCTAATTGAATTGAGAAAAGTTCAAACATTTAGTAGATGTAAACATGATGAAAATGTTCAAATGATGCCATCCTCTAATCGGGATATCTTCGGCACAATATGAAGGTGTCTCTACTTGTAGAGATTTCAAATCCTTTTTCACCAAACATTTAGGTGATATAACACGAAGAAATTGTTGCGGCTTCATTCTCGATAAGGCATTCTTCTTGGAGCCGACCTTTGGTGAGTCTTTCTTGTCGGGTGTTTATCGTAGACTGAAAGGAAAAGAAAGATTACAAAAAAAGGCACCAAGTAATTAAGTTGGCTCATACAAATAAACCAATCACAGGCCGACTACTAGAACTGTGCGCAGGCGGTCTAAACCAATGAATCATGGCGTGTAACTAGAAATTTCTCACAAAACATTTTTAAAGCTAAATAAACAATTTCTTTTTACAGAAAAGTATCATTCTTACGCGAAACTATTTATAATAAAAATAATAATTCGTCTAAAATTGATGAATTTCTTCAGTTAGAATATCTGTTAGAAGATGTTTCGTCGAGTACATCAAATCAGCTACCACCGTTTAGAAAACAGGGGAACTAATGCAAGAATGAAATGTATCGAGAAATATGCCGGAAAACAAAATAAAGCTGATGATAAAATAAAAGGAAAGAGAGATATTTTACAACATCGGAAAGAACCAAAATAGGCAGGAATGGAAATGATTAAATAAATAAATAAATAAATAATAGTAATAACAATAATAATATTAATATTAATAATAATATTAATATTAATAATAATAATAATAATAATAATAATGATAATAATAATAATAATAATGATAATAATAATGATAATAATAATAATAATGATAATAATAATGATAATAATGATAATAATAATAATGATAATAATAATAATAATAATAATAATGATAATAATAATAATAATAATGATAATAATAATAATAATAATAATAATAATGATAATAATAATGATAATAATAATGATGATAATAATAATAATAATAATAATAATGATAATAATAATAATAATAATAATAATAATAATAATGATAATAATAATAATAATAATAATAATGATAATAATAATAATGATAATAATAATAATAATGATAATAATAATAATAATAATAATAATAATGATAATAATAATGATAATAATAATAATGATAATAATAATAATAATAATAATAATAATAATAATAATAATGATAATAAATGAATTAAAAAAAGAGTCAAGAAGAGTAAGTAAAAAAAAAATACTGAAAAAAAAGAAAAAAAGAACAAAGCTGATAAACTAAATGCAAAGGGGAGGGCCGAAGTATCTAGAAAATCAAAAAGAACGAAAATAGTCAGGTACTAAATTAATAAAACATTATAATAATAAATGAATTTTAAATAACGGTCAATAGATGTAATTAAAAAAGAATGGGGGAAAAGAACAAAATAAAGTTACTAAAATAAAATGGAGAGAAAAGAGAAGGAAGAATGGTATCTAGATAATCAGAAAGAACAAAATAGGCAGGAATATAAAAAAAAGAATAAGAATAATAAGAATAAAGAAAGAAAGAAACGTGAATGTCGAAACAGAGAGAAAGAAAAAATAATGGAAAGGCAGGGAAGAAAGGATATAATAAAGCTAATAAAAGACAATGACAACGGGAGAAAGGAAACGGAAGAAAGCTATAGACAAAATTAGAATTAACAAAAATTAACAAAACATAACAATAATAATAAAAAAGGAGAAGAGGTCGAGTAAGGAAGGGAGATAACTGGGCATACCGGGATGTGGGAGATGATATAAAATAAAAATGAAATGATATTAAAACCTTTTCTTGCCCAATTGCGATTCAGGTTTCAGTACAAGGACTGCTTGCTGGTATTTTTACAGGTAAACAGCCCTTGTCTACTTCCTTTGCGTTCCTGAAAATAAATAACGCCTGGTGGCATAAGAATCAAAGAAACTGTGTCTGCATTGTCAAAGCAAAGGGTTAAGGGCCTCATTTTGGGGGGATTTAAAAAAAGTTTTTTTTTTTTTTAGATACATTGAAAAATGGGTATTGTTTGGTAAGGGTTTCTCTTTTGCATGGAAGCAGGAATAGAAACACTGGAATAGTTGAAGGATTCAAACACTTTGATGACATACAAAAGCAGACAATGGAAATCAGCCGATAGGCCAGCATTCGTTCAAATGGGCAAGAAGATCAGAGACAGCATGAAGCTCAGAACAGAAGCAGCGGAGATCTGATATGGAACGGAATAGAGACTTTGAGAGTTGGTTCAGGGTATTATGATCCATTGAAGGGCCTGAGTACATATAACAACAAACATATATTTTGTAAAAACATTGAAATAAATAAATATGGGAAAGAATTCTGAACAGTAAGGAGCATCCATAGAATATATAACAAGAGCGAATGCATTATAAACATCATCAGAAATGATTGAATAAAACTTTTTTTTTTAGTTATGGAAGACTATAATAACTTATAATCTTGTATAATTATTTGTACGGCATAATCCCACTGATACGTCAGTTCTCGAAATTAAGTAATACTTAGGCAGATGTCGGTAGCACAGTGCTTAATGACACGGACTGGCAACTTTACCATGAGATAGTCCTGCCTATATAGTTAAGTGGTTTATGACACGAACTGACGACCTGGGTGTATCAAGTTTAATATCAGTTCGTTCCACAGAAACAATTTCATTTATGAATTTGGCGACTTTCATACAGTCCCTCCTGTAAGTAACCAAAGCCTTTCTAGAAAGAATTCTAACTAGGACAATATCCGGGAAACCAATGCCAACAATAGAATCACCTGATTCATATGAAATTAATGGGTAGCATTGAATTTGATCAGTACCAAATGAGTGGCCATCGGGGATACCAAACATTGTAGGTGGAAGTAGGGTTAAAACCTCTCTGCAAAAAAAGAGCATCGGCTCTGGAGATATTTTTAACATGTACTTCAGTATGCCCTACTAGTCTAGACATGTGTTGGCACAACAGAACAACTTAACCCTAGGTGGAACTTCCATAATCAATCTAATCGGTCACACACTGTCAACCAATCTCCAACCCCTGTCCCATCTCTGCAATATTGTATCCCTGTGTTTGTTTTACAAGTACTTTAATGGAATATGCTCTGATGATGATATAGCACTTGTGCCCCCTTGACATTCATACTCCTGGTTAACTTTACAAGCAGCAAAATCACATGCTTTCACTGCATATGCCCTCCCCGAGTCTTTTACACTGAAAGTTTATTCCCTCAAACTGCTATGCTTTAAAATTCCCTCCTGTATCCCGCTTCTCTCACTGTACTGACATGCAGACATTTAAATGTAATGTTAATAGATATCTTGTTGCCTAACTTGCTACTTAGAGTGTCTCTGTAGGCATGGCTCCTAATTAAGAGTAACCTTTACGTCTCAGTTTCAATTTACTTTGTTTGCCGTGAATATGACTAAAAAAAATATAATACGACGAAGATCTTTGGAGAAAGTAAGCAAGTAGTTTTATTTTTATTACATTTTTTTCAGCTTTCCTTAACATTAGCTGAGTCTAATAGTGCTATGACAACAAAAGCATTCCATAAGAATCCAACCTTTCTTCACTGTTGTAGAGAGAGTGGCAATGTGGGTAGCCTTTTTTTTTTACATGGTAGTCACCACTTATCAAGGCCCGCAAGCCACTCAGGGATAAGGATTATTGCGTGTACAGTAATCAATAGGATAATATCATAGTAATCGTTAGTAATGGAGATTTGATAAAGTGTTTTACTTAAGGGGGGCTGTTCAACTGGAATTTGTTTATGTTGGTCTTGAAGACATCTAAGTTGTAGTCAAGTGGGAAACAGGCAAACGGAAGAGAGTTCCACAGGCGTGCACTTCTCAGAAAGAAGCTTTGTTCATGGAATCTACGTTTTGATTTAGGCACAGATAAAGAATGGGGAAGATTATTGACAGTGGTTTCAGCTAGACAGGTGTTTTTCGTGAAAGATTGGCGAGGGTGGACCAGAGATTGGAGCTCAGACGAGCACTTGCCATGGAAATAACGATAAAACAAAGACAGAGCTACCTGGCTAACAGGAATTTGGTAAAAGGATTCAGCATCAGGATCTGTCGTATTCTGGTCGTCTCTGCCTCTGCGTGTGGTAAGCAAAGATGTGTTATGCGTGGAACCGCAAATGCATAACAATATTGCACATGTGCAACCGCCATTTCTTTGTGTTTTCTAGATTTTGATTCATAACATCACACACTTTTTCTTCAAGCAAAATTCTCTGCCGGTTGCTTACACCCCTATTCCGAATTTATGTTAGTACTAGCTGGGTTACCCGGCATTGCTTGGGACCATATAAAACAATGAGAAAAATGAAATTGCTTTTGAACGTAACTATTACTCTTAGGATAAAGAATTTTTTTATGTCCATATATCACTTGCTATCTCGAACAAAAGAATGTTTTATCTACGCTAGGACGAGTATTACACAACACATGTATGAAATAATTGTACCTTCCTTAAGACAGGTGATTTACAGCACCTATAAGAAATAATTTTACCTTTCCTTCGATGGGTAATATACCACACATAATTAAAAATAATTTTACCTGCCCACGGACGGGTAATGATGTCCCTATTCCGAATTTGTTAGTATGACGTCATTGGTGGACTGTTTTTCACTGATATAAATGTTTACACACTAAAAATAATTAAATTAAGACAATCAGCTTTTCTTCAAGCAAAATCCCCTCTCCGACGGTTGCTGCGGGCCTGTCAGACTAAGCCATAGAACGCTCGTTTCATAAACATATTTTTTATATAAAAGTTCAAATAAGGGATTATTCGGAGTCTTCACTTCTTATTCTGACAAGCCCGCAGCAACCGTTGGGGACTTTGCTTGAAGAAAGCCTGATTTTTTTTTAAATTTAATTATTTTTAAAGTGCAATCTTTTATATCAGTGTGAAACAGTCAAGCAATGGCGTTCTAAAAGCACAAATTTGAAATAAGAACATCAACAACCGTCGGGGGACTTGTTTGAAGAAAGACAATCAACTTAGTAGAACTATGAAAACAGAATATTCTTTTCGTTGTTTTGACTCTCGAGTATATATCCGACTCAGTTAGACACAGTTAATCAACCAAGAACCACATCACTCTATATAAAAGCATATAAGATATCAATGGATACACACGCGAGAGTCAAAAGAATGAAAAGAATATGCTGTTGTCCTAACCCTAATTATTACAAAACAGTTCAAAGTTTGGTGCTTGGTTTAATTGTTTTTCGGAGGAAAATTGTTGTTGTTGCTTCTGGCTTTGCAGAACATGACAGAGTTTTGCAAAAGGAAAAAAAAGCAAAACCAATAACATCAATGTTTGGTGCATTTTGGGTCAGGAAATCGATATCTTCAGACAGCCTAATTCGGTAACACCAGTCCAAGATGACTGGAAACAATAGATGTTGTTATTTATTTATTTTTTTTTTTTTGAAGCTGTTTAAGAAAATAATTTATTTAAACAAACATTTCCTGATTAAAAACAAGGCAAACATTTTTACTGATTACTTGGCCATGCCACCATGATGGAAACAATGCTTTTAAAGAATGTTGCCATCAATTTCATAACATTTCCTTGCCACTTTTAGACTCTCAAAGACAAACAAAATAGGAGCCTGTCTAGACAAGAATCAGATATTACGTGTGTCACTTTACAAATGAGTAAAATCTTTTTATCTGCTGCAATACGAATGAACGAGCGGTTGCATTCGCTCTTTAGGAGAGCTTCACCACATGATTGAGAACAGAACTTTGATCGAAAAGGCACTTGTTCCATTGTAGCATTTCGTGTAGATTAGCAGGTTATGCTTGAAGTACTCGTTAAATGTATTTTTAGGGCTGAAGCACTTGTTAAATGTATTTTTAGGGCTGAAGTATTTGTTAAATGTATTTTTAGGGCTGAAGTACTTGTTAAATGTATTTTTAGGGCTGAAGTATTTGTTAAATGTATTTTTAGGGCTGAAGTATTGTACAAAGCTAAGACTCTGTAACATCATCTGTGTATAGATACTCCCTCAAACATTTGTCTGTTAAAATGGTCCTGTGGGGATGGAAGTCATTTTTGGGCTCATGGATTTTAAGTGTCTGAGGGAGTGGCACTCGTCTGACAAGACGTTGCAATCATCATCATGTATGTACATGTGTGTTACTTCACTTGTCTACCAGTCCATCTATGTTTGTATTTTCCATCTGCAACCAAAAAATGGAGTCTGAAACTACTTGCTGCCACGGCTATGAAGATCTTAGAGAACCTTTTGAATCAACTCTTTGATCTTGTTCCATCATCTTGAAATCCAATTTAATGCAATACTTGCTAGGATGTTGTCCGTCATGCAAAGAATGCATTCGTGCCAGTTATCTTCTCTGCCCTTTTGATAACACGACATAGGCATGTGAAACATAGCTATAACTTCTCCTAAGTCACATTGGGAATTAAGGAAGGTTGCACCTTGAGGATAACGAGTTGTGTAAAGGTAGTGTAATGGTGTTACCGTCTATTCAATCATGTATGTCGAGTTCAAACCCTGTCAGATCGCGTGTGGTCATTTATGCACGAGCACTATTTATAAACTAAATACATTTACTTATTTTACTTTATTTATATTTTTTACTTCAATCAACGCCAAACAAGGCACTGTGACGTGAGTGGCTCCTGTAAATGCATCCTAGGTGAGGAGTTATGCTGCAAGATGTTTGTTCACATTATATTTAAATTTATCTATATTAGTAAAACCGAAGAGAAACAGGGTGCCGAGATGAAATTTTAAAGATAAGAAATTCAAGGAAAAAAAACTAATAGAATAAAAGGCCTTCTAGAATCTGTGAACCTCAGCACTGAAGGTGTGTGATTTTGCTGCTTGTTGGGTTTATTGGGGATGCTTATGTTGACGGGGCTACAAGTGCAGAAAGTTTGTTGGAGAAAATTCTGTTAAAGTATTTAAAAACAAACACAGGGATGTAGCACTGCAGTGATACCTTCAAAATGCAAATCTTTACCAACCATGTTCGAAATGTGCATTGTATAATAAGCCTTAACTATTTTGAAATCTGATTTCTAAAGTACATGGCAAGAAATCTTAACCTTTATCTTCGAGTTGCTTTTGGCCTTGACAGATTGGTGACTAATTAATAATAAAGACACTCACCTCTCACACACAATATCATTGTAAAATCCCATAATGCCAAATTAATACCACCGTTGAATTCTTTGTAAAATTTTACCCAGCAAAGACTTTCTTTTTTATAATTGCACCAGTGAGCAGACAGACAGACAGACAGACAGAAACATACAGAAACACCACATTTATAGTATGTATATATATATATAGCAGATTTATAAACACATGACACATCTGTGTGGATACTTCTGAATATTATATTTTCAACTTAAGCGTGACAGACCACCGACAAAGCTATTTTCAACTTAAGCATGACAGACCAACGAAAATGCTATTTCAAACTTAAGCATAGCAGACCAACGAAAATGCTATTTCGAACGTAAGCGTGACAGACTGACCGACCGACAGAGCCCCTTATAGAGATGCTTGGACGCATCTAAAAAACAAAAATAAACATAATAAAATAATAATAAAATAATATAATAATAATAATAATAATAATAATAATAATAATAATAATAATAATAATAATAAAATAATAATAAAATGATTTAATAATAAAATAATGATAATAATAATAAAATGTCATAAGAAAAAAATAATAAAATGATGTAATAATAATAAAATAATAATAATTTAATATAATTATAATAAAAGTAAAAATATAATAAAAAAAAAGCAATAATAATCATAACAGAAATAATATTATAATAATAATAATAGGAGTTATAATGAAATAATAACAATAATAGAAATAATAATAAAATAATAATAGAAGTAAATAATAACAATAATAATAATAATAAAATTAAAATAATAGAATAATGATAATGGCAGTAGTAATAATAGTAATAATAATAACAAATATAAATTAATAAAATGTAAATAAAAAAAACTTAATAAATACATAATAAAAATAGTTGATAAAATATAAAGAATAAATAAAAGATGGACAAATAAATTATTATTTTGACCAATGACGTAAATAAAAGATATTTTTGTAAATTCGTCAAATGTCATATTAAAAAGAAAATTAAATAATTTAGGCCTAGGAATTGGAGAGGTCTGCCCAAAAGATATCCCCTTCGGGTACTTATGCAGAATACGGAGCGTGCTGAAATAATAACATTATTATTTAGAAAACCATTCTAACATGGAGAGAGAAACGCTTTTTTTATAATCCTGTATGACCTTGCTGAACTAAATCGTTCAGTTGTAAATATATGAATATAACGACATAAATAAAGTGGAAATTGATTCAAACGCGCCTTGTCCATATTAGTCCGATATCTGAATAGATGCCAGATACCTTCAGATTGAAACTGTCCATTGCTTAAATTCACTATGCCGCCATCTGTCTCAAAGAGTAGAGGATTTCATTTGTTGTCATAAACACACTTTTTTTTTTAAGCACTATGGATAATAATCATGGTTAAGTTTATAAAATGCAAAATTTCTCAGTGGTAGTTAAATTATTGAACTTCATAATTTTTCCAGTTTGAAGATAATCATAGTATCATTACCCTTAAAACTAACTAAAATTAACAATAAATATTTTTTTCGTCATCTACATCATAATTCAGGTGATAAAAAGTTAACTATGCTGTACTTTATTTTAATTTATTAAATGAAAGATACCATAAAAAATTAATCTAACTTGAAAATCTTATATTTAAAATGGCACGATCGTATTTTATATTAGTACCCCTTATATCCTTATGATGTGTTAAGATAATTGAAATTTAGACCAAAATAAAGAGACGATAAACAGGGTATGTTTTATATATTCTCTATTTAAAATAAAAAGAACCAAAGGATTACTTCCCCTTGTTTATTGTGTTAATATAGCATCTCTTCTTGTTTAATAGATTATCCACCTTTGTTGTCTGTTTTGATAGATTATCTCCCTTATTTTCTAAACTAGACCCATTTTGAATTGAACAAGACAATTGTCTTTGGCCACTTACTACCAGGTACTTAATTTTGACAAACTATTCGTTTTCTTTTTGAACTGGACACATTCTACTGAGCCGTCCTGTCAAAACCTTAAAGAAACTTTCACAATATCAGCTGAGTTGACTTTTAATTAAGTCGCAAGCACACTTAGTTTGCAAGACATTTGTCTGAAATAATAATAGTATTATTTAGAAAATCATATTTAGTTTGCAAGACATTTATTATATTATAATTTCGGTGCTTATTCAGAGTGGGACTTATGGTTAGATTTAAAATTAAAGAAAATACATAAATGACTGTATGGTGTATGTACCAGTCACGGGACGGAGACAAACAAATTCCAAAAATCATATAATTTGATCAAGTAGGCGTTTTTTATTCAAGAAAATCAATTTTTACTCCGTTTATATGAGGGTGAAAAAGCGTCAATATTACAATCAACAAATCGGTGTGCAGGGAAAGACAACTCTAATGCACATGATTACCTCCCCTTTATTATATTCTCTAGAAAAAAGCATGGCCTCGTCTATCACTTATCTGTAAAAAACAGCAAATTTGTTTTTCATGAATAAAAAACAAAAATTACTTGATCAATTTTTGTGATTTTTGGAATATACAATCTTCATTCTTTGAAAGAAATATAAAAGTTTTTATTCATTTTTGTTTATCAGTGCCAATATGAATAAGCACCATAATTTCAATAGATATAATTAAAATTTGTCTTGTGTGCTTTATTTATTGAGTTTTCCGAACCAATATTTGCCAACAACAACCAATTCACTTTATTTTCCAATAAAGCAATTCATTATTTTACGAATAGAGGAAAATCTCTAACAATGTTGATAAAAAAACAAAAAACGCGACCATTTTTTTTCTGTTATCTTTAACTATAACATGCAAGTAGACTGAACATTTAACTTATATATATATATATATATATATATATATATATATATATATATATATATATATACTTAAATGTTACGACTTCATAAGGGACAGACTCTGTTCATTTTTCAAAATGTTATTCTTTTATTGGTAATAATTTGCGTTTTTATTCATTCATTTACTTTTTTCCCCCACAGCATATATATAATGCATCAAGCAAACATTATCAGAATAATTATTTTGATAATATTTACTTGATTGGTGCTTTATATATATATATATATATATATATATATATATATATATATGATGAAAATAATGGAAATAATATTCCAACAAAATAGAGAAACAAACAAATTTGTCTTTAATGTTATCTATGTGTGTGTTTACAGGAAGAAAAATTAAAATGTCGCCAATGTATCTAAAATATTCTGTGTTTGGAGGTAATCTAAATTTGAAAGGACCAAATTCTAGGAATTCTAATACTCCACTGAGAGGGTTACCCATTGGAAGACTGAACTTTTGTTTGTAGAAATTGTTATTGAATTGAAACTAAATCATCAGTTTTGGCAAATAGCAAACAGAATCCTGAACAGAAGCGTGTGCTCCATCCCAACTATTATCAATGGACCTGAGGTAATCTCGTCAGCATCAGACAAAGCCAAACTCTTTGTCAAGAACTTTGCAGCTAATTCTACCCTTTGCGACCAAGACTGCCAACCCCCAATATTTCCTCCTGTATCAGAAAACACGCTATGTGATATACGTATATCTGTACGTGATGTTGCCAAGCTAATCAAAAACCTTGATTCCAGTAAAGCAACTGCCCCTGATGGTATTCCAATTATAGTACTCAAAAAAACTTCAACCTGAACTAGCGCCAATACTTACAAAACTGTTTAAACGTTGTCTTAAGGAGAATAGTTTCCCATCTCCCTGGAAAATCTCATCAGTATGTCCTGTATTTAAGAATTCAGGTGATCGCTCATCCCCCTCTCAGTACAGGCCAATAAGTCTCCTGTGCGTCATGAGTAAGTTGCTAGAATCTGTGTTAAATACAGAAGTAATCAAACATCTCAACAAAAATAACCTTCTTAGTGACACTCAATATGGTTTCCGTTCTGCTAGATCTACAGCAGATGTCCTTACAGTTATATCGCATAGGATTAGCAAATCTCTCGACGGTGGCAATCTTTCTAGGGCAATTGCTCTTGACATATCTAAAGCCTTTGATAGGGTATGGCATAAAGGTTTACTTCATAAGATCGCTAGCTATGGTATAGCTGGAAAAGTCTTCTCAATTATTAAATCATTTCTTTCTGATAGGTTCATAAGAGTAGTAGTTGAGGGGCAAAAATCAGAAGCTCACAGTATTATAGCCGGTGTTCCTCAGGGATCCATCCTGGGCCCAACTCTTTTCCTGATCTACATTAATGATCTTCCAAATCACATCCTTACATCATTTGTAGACATTTATGCTGACGACACTACCATTTATGGTACCACATCTAAGACAGTAAACGAGCAAGTTCTCTCCAATTCTCTCTCCTCTGATCTTGAGCACGTAGTACAATGGGGAAAGGAGTGGCTGGTTACTTTTAATGCATCTAAAACCAAGCTTCTCTCTTTACATTATCAACATTCTAATCCACATTTGTCATCAATTGAAATGAATGGCTCTCGTCTTCAGGAGGCCTCAAGTTTTGACAAACGTCTGGGCTTGACCATTACTCCTGATCTTAAATGGAACACGTATATCAAATCTGTTGCCAAGGCCGCTGGAAAAATGGTGGGATCTTTCTATCGATCCAGTAGATATCTCACTGCTGATGCTATTCTCTATCTATATAAGAGCCAGGTACGTCCAAGGATGGAATACTGTTGCCACATCTGGGCAGGAGCTGCTAGAAAGGACTTGTCCTGCCTTGATAGAGTTCAAAATAGACTTCGTAGTCTCGTAGGAGATGTCCTTTTCTCCTCCTTGCAACCTCTATCTCACAGAAGAGATGTTGCGAGTTTGTCTCTGATGTATCGTTATTTTCATGGAAAGTGTTCAACTGAGCTTCAATCTATGGTCCCCCCTCGCCAAACTTTCACAAGAAACACTCGTCTAGCTGTAAACACTATCAATAATTTCCCCCACTCTTTATCTGTGCCTAAACCTAAACGTAGATTCCATGAACAAAGCTTCTTTCTTAGAACTGCACGCCTGTGGAATTGTCTTCCGTTTTCCTGCTTTCCGGCTGACTACAATATGGTTGTGTTCAAGTCTAAAGTAAATAAGTTTTTGATGAGCCGTTCCATATAAGTTATTAAATTTACCAAATTTTCATTACTAATGATTACTATATTGACCAATTTCTACTGTACACTCTTTAACCCTTATCCTTGAGTGGCCTCTGGGCCTTGATAATGTGGTGATGCCTTTGTAAAAAAAAAAAAAAAAAAAAAATGTTAGTTATAAGTCTAACGATTTTTATAAAAGTGTCGGGAAGAAAAGATAAGTTAATATTAGATTTTTTTTTTAAAGTGTTTAAGGAGTAAATTTAAGCAATTTTAATGGGGACATTAGTATATAATGATGTTACATCTAAGCTGTGTGTAGTTTTGTTATGTACATTAATGTCTTTTATTTTGTTGAGTAAATCTCCGGAGTTCTTTATGTGGGAGGTGTTGAAAATGCCCAGTAGTGGAGTCAAGATGTTGGATATGGCACGTTCAATTTTATGTGTTGCACTGCCGATGTCGGATATTATAGGGCGCATAGGGATATCTGGTTTGTGAGTTTTGGGGAGGCCATATAATGACGGAATATTGGGGTAGTATTCAATGCATGAAGACCAAGTTTTGTCGTTTTTTATAAGTTTTTTATAATATTGGTTGAAATTCTCAATACTTTTATTTACTGTCTTTAAAACAGTGTTGGTGTATGTGTCTTTGTCTGCAACCAATGCGGAAACTCTTCTCCGGATATTTATCTTTTACCATTAATACTATACCAGCACCTTTATCAGCTGGTGATATAATCATGTTTTTGTTGTTCGCTAGGTGTTTCAAGGCATCTATGTATCCCTTTGGAAGTACAGTTTCATAGGGCTGAGTAACAGCGACTGAAATAACACCCTGTATATTTTCAAATATTTTGTACTGGTGTTTTTTTATTTCTTAATCTCATTCATCCAGAGGAAGTCTCGAAATAAAGACGAAACGTTGATGAACACATAACACGGTTTGTTCCTTTTTATTTCTCTCTCATATATATATATATATATACATATATATATATATATATATATATATATATATATATATATATATACACATATATATGTGTGTGTGTGTGTGTGTGTGTGTGTGTGTTGCAGAAAAAAGAAAAGTAAATGAATAAATAAATACATATTAATACAAAAACCTGTCTGAAGAAAAAAAAAAACTTTAAAATTCTATTAGTACGCGCTGATGAGATTGCCCAGTTGTGCAAAGTTATAATTTGTAAACTGTTAGGTATATGTATGCTAATATTCGGCCGAAACAATTGTATTCAAGTTATTACCAATAAAAGAAAATTATTTTGAAAAATGAGCATTAAAGGGTATATCTCCTGTGATGTTGTAACAATTAAAAAGTTTTTATAACTTTAGTACTGCACCTCTGAGCTATCTTAGTTGAAACTTTGTTATTTACTTACTAAAATTGCATATAAAAACAATTTACGAGTTTAATTAAACAATTAAAATCAAATTCGCCTAAGAAAATTTGATTTCAATTATCTAAGCTGCAAAATAAAATGTAAGCTCAATAGCTTATCATTTCATAAGGTAGAGCTATTGTGTTGTAGATTGATTTAACCGTTGGTAAATACTCCTAAACGTGCATAAATGAATTTCATACGGATCTGTGTTACTGAAATTTCATTTAAATATGTTTTACATCAATTTTTGATTATGCATGTATTTCCTATATATGAGGGGAAAATCTGACAGAGTATATAGAAAAAAAAATGAATAGACCATGGACAAACCGCAAACATCATAATAAAATAAGCAAACACGCATCACTAGACAAATAAATATCTGTTGGTAAAGAAAATTTGCCAAAAAGATTATGACAATATTTCCCTTATGAAAATAAACGAAATATTTATTTGTGGATGTTTTTTGTTGTTTTTTTGTTTCTAATTTATGTTTTCTATATAGATTTATATACATACTAGCAGGTCGCTCGGCGTTGCCTGGTTCTAAAATACGCACGAATATTATATTTTAATTCTTACAGAAACTGAGACATTGTACTCATTGCCAAAAAATTTTGTCTTGATTTCGAAAAATTACACCAGTACATTATATAGAAAATACAATTTTTTATAAAATATCTTTTTAAATATAGAATAGTTGAAGTTGATTTTAAATTTTTTTTTTTTTTTCAAACACAACATGGCAGCGAATGTTTTTTTTATTTAATATCTTAAATGAAAACTAGTATATATATATTCCTTGAGCAATGTTGATACTTAGGTATGTCAATTCACATCTTTAACTAGCTTCTATCGCTTTATAACTAGTATGAAAAAAAAAAATGAGAAAAAATAATCTGCTGAATATTTTCATGGGAGAATATGTAACAATGATGAGTGTATTTACGATTTCTGTCTATTGGCAAAAACATTAGAAATTATGATTTTAAATAAACATAATTTGCTTTGAACTAATTTTGAATAACTTTTACGTCTACTGTTTTTGCAAATTATTGAGAAAAAGTATACTTAGTTAAAAAAAAAACGCATGTTTTTTATGTTATTAGGCTATGTTAATTTCTTTTTACTTTATAAAACACAAGCAGATGTATCCGACATTGCCCGGCATTAAACGTAACGTTACATTCTTAAAAAAAAAACAAAACCGAAGTAACTAAACAAAAAGAAACTGAGACATGTACGTGCGAGTATTATGTCTTTTCTAAACAGTTCACTTCTTGTAAGCAAAAAAAGAAAAAAGATACTCGAGCTAAGAACGGAACTAAAACCTAAATACAGTGAATCAACTACAATAATTATTGTTCCAATTAACCACGATCTTTAAAAACCGTTTTCAAATCTACTTATTCTTAACATAAGGGATCTATGATGTGAACGAGTCATGTATGCGGATTCGTGAAACATGATAAAAATCTGATGACTCCCAGATATCAAATTTTCAATTTTGACCCCTTACTTTGACCCCTTACTTTGACCCCTTACTTTGACCCCTTACTTTGACTCTTTAAAAAGTTTTCCACATGTCTGAACACACTATATACCAAATTTCAAGCCTGTAGATTAAAAAATTCGTTAAGTGTATAGGTTGAGAATTGTCCTCTCACACACAAATTCTCACTTTATGGATATATACATATGTAAGAGATAATTTCAATGCCTACTAGACCATATCCGTGAAGGTCTCTCTGTACAGGGGTTTGTGAAGACAACATTGCAAGAAGATACTTTACAATTCAAGTAAACCTTGACTAAATATTCAAAATCACGTAGTATTCGCGGCCCAAATAAGCTCTATCTTCAAGTGATGTTGCGTATCATAACAGGACTAAGCTACAAAAGAGTAGCTAGGAATGGCCAAGGCAGGGTCCAAACTTTCATAGCAAAAATTTTGCAAAATGTGTTTCGTGCGTTTCGTTTTAGTAAAGTTTCGTTTCGTTTGTTTTTAGTTATAATTAGGGCAACCTAAAAATTGCGGTTAATGTTCATTGAATATTCTTATATGATATTTAAATATTTTGATTGATTTATGAACTGTTTTATATAATTGCTTTGTCAAATTACTCAACCTGATTAATAAATGTAATTTTTGGGTTGCCCTAATTATAACTTTCCTTGTTTTATAGTTTTTTTTGTTAAAGCTTGCCACCTTTTGCCACATTCTGGTTGTAATTAAATACTTATTGATGTATGAAACAAAACCGAAAATGAACGAAACGAAATGATTCAAAAAGTTTTGTATCATTTTCGTACAAAAAAAAAAAAAAATGGAAATAAATTTGTAAATATTTTGAACGAAACGAATCAAAACAAATCTAACTCTGCAAAATGTTCCTATAGGTAAGTAAACTTTAAGGCGTTATTGTGAAATGGCAAACAAAATCGATTTGCAAGCAGTAAATAATTCCCCCATCAGCAGGCAAATTATTTACTACAAAGAAAATGCCTGCTTGTCTATTGCCGGCTGCCCTACTGGCGCTTTAAATTAGAGAAAATAATTTCAGCGTCTCCAAGGGGGTGATATTCAAAAAGAATAATTGAATACGCCCTTGCTAAGCTGGATACTCCACCAGACTAGATGAATTCATGTCCTGAAATCCAGGAAGACCAAGACACCAAAAGAAAGGTATACTATAACATATTTAACTGGTCAATTGGGGAGAGGAAAATAAATACTCTTAATTTGAGATGTAAAAGAGATTTAATGCAATATTCAAATATCTATGTCTCTCATATACGGTAAAGTGTTAACCCCCAAGAAGGGGTCCCTAGATTTTCTTTTGAAAAATTCGACTGAAGTAAAATGAAACAAACATATGTATCTGTATAATTATAAAAACCTGTGGACCGTCTATGCACCCTTGCTTGATTACTTGAATATTGTCTTTGTCAATTGAACGATTCTCTCTTTTAAAAAAGGATGACATATATATATATATATATATATATATATATATATATATATATATATATATATATATATATATATATATGGGTGTGGCTCAGAGGCTAAGCAATGAGGGTGGAGAGTTGCAGGTTTTGATTCAGATTCTAGCTGATGGCACTCCAGTCATATATATATATATATATATATATATATATATATATATATATATTCGTAGTCATCGACATACAGTCCTGTTTCGTTGTATCACAACTCATCAGTGCCGCTAGACTAGCACCTCTCCCAAGTCGAGGATTGAACCTAGAACCATCGCGGTGACAGTCAGCAGTTCTACCGATCGACCCACGGGAGCCGCGCAAATGTCTATTTAAACAAACATCCGTCCACCACTTTTACAGTGATCTAACCGCTTTGTTTATAAACAAAGAGCGAGCGTCGCATTTTTCAGCCAATTAAGTAGCGGGTGAAATTACTTACGACAGTGCTCTACCCAAAGAGGGGGGGGGGCTTAAAAATATATATATGTTTAGTTTTGATCTCACTATTTGGTTCGATATAATAATCGATAGAGAATTGTGTCTATAATTATAAATATGTAATCTGCATGAATTAAAATATCATATTTAAGCGTATCTTACGAGCTGATAACGCTGGGCGGCCTGTATAAGTATGAAAATATACATATGGCAAATTATCTATAGTGAAACGTTTGTGTTTCATTCCCGGTGTAAATCATCAGGATAATTGAAGTTATATAATTTTTTCTTAAGTATATAACTCGTTACTATAAAGATTGTACATTGTTGGAGTAAATACTCAAACAGATATATGAATTTATAATATAAGAAATATATATATATATATTTATATATATATACACATACAAATATATATATATACGCACAAATATATATATATATATATACACATACACTATATATATATACGCACAAATATATATATATACACATACAAATATACATATATATACATACAAATATATATATGTATGTACACATACAAATATATATATATATATATATATATATATTTATGCATATATATATACATATATATACATATATATACATACATATATATACATATATATATACATATATAATGATACATATATAAGGATAAACATATATATATACATATATAATGATGTTGTTCTTCTATTTTATGTATTTCCAGGGGTGTAATCATTGATCCAATAAAGAACACAATATATATATATATATATATATATATATATATATATATATATATATATATATATATATATATATACTAGCAAAAGTACCTGTCGTTGACTGGGTTCAAAAATGGCCTATAGAAAATGGACTCTGATTTATGAAAGTATGATAGGTTATAAAAAGGAAGGGTTGTAAAGAGATAGCTTCGAATTTAGGGGTATCAAAACCAAAGCAAAATATGATGAAAATAAAAATAAAATAGATAAACCCCATAATTTATTATGCCATATCTGATCACACTGAAACACTTATCACAATATTCTGTGAATCTATATTAAAAAAGCCTTGTTAAACTTTGTGACATATTTCCATTCTATGGAGGTCAGGTGGGAACGAACACCCCATAATTTTTTTATACCATTTTTCTTCAAACTGAAATATAATTATCAAAGTATACTTACGCAGATAGATATGAAAAGTCTTTATTAAAGTTTGTGCCTATTTCCATTCTATGGAGGCCAGGCACGAACGCAGACCCCACAATATTATTATACCATCCCTATTTAAGTTAAAACATACTTATCAAAGTATTATTATGTACATCTATATCAAAAACACTTGTAAACGTTTTTTTTTTATTTTTAAATTTTTTATTTCCATACTTTGTGGACCAGGCGCGTACGCAGACCCCACAATTTTAATCAATCATCATTATGCCAGATCAAACATACCCATTCCTGCATCTCGATACATCTTCTATCATTATATGTGATCAGTTTTCTATAATAGTCAACCATATAGGAGCCTATTCGTGACCAGACACACACACAGACGTTCAGCTTTATATTTTATAGATATATATACATACATATATACATACATATATATATATATATGCATACATATACATAGATATATATATATACATACATATACATAGATATATATATACATATACATATATACATACATATACATATATACACATACATATATATATTACATATATATTCATATACATATATATATACATACATATATATACATACATATATATAAATATATACATATATATATACATACATATATATACATACATATATATGCATATATATATACATACATATATATATATATATATAGCAATGCCTGCCATATATATATTATAACTTACTACCTAGCTCTACCTACGTATTGAGCAACGTTGAAGTAAATACTTTAAATTTACGCGTAAATTTTTACTTTCGTATATTAATTTATGTGATTAAGTAATTCATATATATATATATATATATATATATATATATATATATATATATGGAAGTGGAATAATTTATCTATAATATATATCTCGCCTGTCTGTTTAAATGTATGTATGTATGTATGTTTGTATGTCTGCCTAAAACTTTCAAAAGAGGCGACAGATTTTCACAAGATTGGTATCGTTTTGAAGCACGACCTTTCGGACGACAAATATCGAAAAATTGACTAAAAACATAAATTTCTTCACCCTCATCTAAGCACTTTTCTACAGGGAGGAGTCGCTTTTTTTTACCGATATTTTTGGAAGTCATCTCCGCTTTTCGATTGACTAGCCTTAATTTAAATTTTCGCCACTTCCAGGTTGGCGATGGACGCAAAAGCGAAGACGTCACGGATTTTTTTCACATTCTTTTCATCCTTCGCGGTACGGGTTCAAGCCTGCTTGCCTACTACCACATGCTTTTGCTTTTTTTTTTTTTTTTTTTTTTTTTGCTCAACACATTTTGCTCAAACACCCGAGCAACGCCGGGCGCCCAGGCTAGTATATATTAATATGATACTATTTTGTGTCAATTGTTGTTGCATTTTCCATTGTTGTGTTTTGACTGTGCATGTTCGATTACATAGAGTGTTACATGAAAAATGCTTGTCACCTTTTTCATGTAAGTAAAAATAAAGAGAATTAGTAAATGAAAATAAAATAAGAGAAAACGGGAATCGAACCCTGGAGATAAGTTTTAAAGAACAGTAGGTTTTAAATGGAATGTCCAGTAAATTGTTGATTCTGATAAAATAAATAATAGATAAACTATTCATTGTTAGAAAGAATGTGGATAATAAAATATGGGTTAAATGAATTAGATATGTAGGTTGAATTCCTTTGTGAAAGCAACAAAGGAAAAATGGGAAATCAGAATGTTCGGAAACGTGCAGGTCGCGCATGTTGATGGCACGTGAATTGTGGTCACGTTGGCCGGACATGCATGGATTCCTCATTATAGGAAGTGAGAGTTAGTTAGTTAGTGAGAAGTCAGAAGAAGGGAGGCGGAGAGTCAGAGTCAGACGAGAGTCTGACCAGGGAAGAGAAGGTTCAGTTCGAACCTTGGACTCTGGAAGCGAGAGGGTTTTAAACAGAAAAAGATGTAAAGAAAGAAACTTTGAATTCCTGAATGCAAAGTCATTGACCGGTCAATTGGAAGGAATAAATGATCATCATGTTTTTTATAACTGCCGTCTCCTGTGTCCATCATTACAACGAGAAAAGGTATTGTCAATTTATATATAAGAACCATTTGAAAATTATCATCTAAAAAATATGTTTAAAAAGTATATGTGTCATACTATTTATGTTATATAAACAGAGCCATTTCATACAGAACTGTCAAAGCATAAATGCCAACCTCTCAATCTATCGGTCTATCTATCTAGATATGAAATCCCCTCTCAAAGTGTAATTATATGTACTCTCTCTCAATTATAAACTCTCTCTCTATTTATATATATCTCACTAATGTCTCCATGTCTTACAATATGAACACTTACACATGAACCTCAAAGATCTCTTACTTCCATGAACACTCTTATGAAAGAATAAATGCGCATCATGTTTTTATAACTGCCGTCTCCTCTGTCCATCATTACAACAAGAAAAGGTATTGTCAATGTACAAGAACTATCCGAACTTCATCATCTAAAAAATATATGTTTAGAAAGTATATGTGTCATTCTGTTTATGTTATATAAACACTCCCGTTCATACGAACTGTCAAAGCATAAATGCCAACCTCTCAGTCTATCGGCATAAATGCCAACCTCTCAATCTATCGGCATAAATGCCAACCTCTCAGTCTATCTTTCTAGATAGCAAACAACCTCTCAAAGCGTATTTATATGTACGTTCTCTCTCTCTCTTTATATATACATGATAATGCCCACATTTCTTCTCTGACAATATGTTAATATCTCCATCTATAACCTCTTACACACATGAACATCTCTTCTTACCTCCATGAACACCCCTAAGACTCTTATGCTTCTTAACATGAATGCAAAAGAATTTACATTCATCATTGTAATAATAACACTACGTAACAAAGTCCCTTTACTTTACTTAATTATAATAATAAAAAACGAACGAAACAAAACTGTATTAAAACGAAACGAACGAGACATTATATTTTTTAAAAAATTTTTCTACAAGAGTTTAGACCCCCACTGCTTAGTCCTTCCTGATAACACCTTTGAAGCTTAGTAGCGTTACAATAGACTTGAAAAAGATCTACCATTCTTCATATACCGTATATACTTGTGTATAAGTCGAATTTCTAGGAGACGATTTTAAGGTTATTTTTTTTGGGGGGGGGTCAACTTGTACATAGGTAATATTTTTGGAAATATTGTTAAAGAGTGACTCAGCGTTCAACCATAACATAGAAAATGCCATTTTGTTTGTGCACTCGGTATATACATATATATAGGTAATCCTAGTAATTAATCGCACTCCTTCCGAACTCCACTGCAGTGTGTTTGCCAGCATGTAAGCACATGCACGGTTTTTCACTGGGGTGGGGGCTTGGAATAGCTCTCGCAATGTTCACTCTCTAGACGTGGCTATAGGCTTAAGTTCGATATGATATATTCGATGATGACGGTTTTTTAGTAGGTTAGGAAATGTAGTGTTTACGATATGTCATTCTCCCCTAAGTTCAACAAGTTTTAACAATTTAATGACACCATTTAATGGCACTTAACGCATGCGTTCACATTATTACGGTATATTACAACTCGTGCAATGTATGCGTTTACGTTATTATGGTACGTGACATAAATTATGTCTAAAAACAGTAATTGCGCCTGCAATCTACAGCATGTCATTAATCAGAATGTTTCATTAGCAACATTTGCGTTCGTTGCATGTAAGTTTGTAGGGGTAGCTTCTATATATGAAAATCGAATAGACATCACTTGCATAAATGCACCTATTATCGCTCAAGGATGCCGAGAAGCAATTTATAATATGTCTTACGAAAAAAAAAACACCAAAAAGGAAATTATCTGTGCAAGAAAGAGCCATCAGACGGATTATTTAACTTGTCTTGAATCTATAGTCGACTTATAGACAGATAATACCTCGAATGACACAACTTTTGGTCTTAAAATGCATATCACACAAGTATATACGGTAAGCTAAATCTTATTTAGTACCAAGCAGGCTTTAAGTCACGTGACTTTACTTATCTTTCGATAAACGATGTCAACATGATTATAGCCATATATTTAATATATTGATGATGCTTCTTTTTGTTTATATTCTGACGAACATATGGACCAAATTTTAAAATTTAACATTTTTGAAAGACATTTTATGTTGTAGTATATATCTTTTGCGATTTTTCAGAAAGGGAGAGAAGAATAATACCAACATCATCTTGTTATATAATGAAGGCAAAGGAAAGGCAGATTAGTTGAAACTGACAAACTAGGAATGATTGACGGCTGTGGGGTCAAAAGTGTGACCCTGATGAAAAGCAGAGGTTAAAGATTTGACGTCATTTCCCTTGAGCGGGATGATAGCCTCTTTTTTTCTGTCATACCTAAAAACCAGGGATGCAAAAAAAGTGAGTGCTCATCTCAATCTCAATGGGGTAGGACGGATCATATGGCATAATGGTAAAAAATGCCTATTTTTTCGCTCTCTCTCTCTCTCTCTCTCTCTCTTAGACAAGTGTGAATAAGGAAGAATATAGACCTCTCTCTGTCTTTCTGGTTCATAGAAATGATTTTTGAGTGAATAAAAAGCCTCTATTCATGAAGAAGACCACGTTCGGTGCTTTGGTAAAAAACAAAACAAAAAAAACAAAGATAATGACAACATGTTGATTCTAGCTATAAAGGTGTATAATGAGATTATACACGCCTCAGAGATACCACAATGCAACAACACAGTCAACCAATCAAGACAAAAATGAATTGCAGTCTTTAAATAATGTTGAACAAATTACAAATTTTTATGACAGTTCTGCGATAGATTGGAGATGAGATATCAATTATTATTATTATTATTATTATTATTATTATTATTATTATTATTATTATTATTATTATTATTTACTTTGCATGCATCAATAAAATAGAGATTAGTTTGATTTAGCCTCGTTTAATTAATTGATTAAGATAAACGTTGGCCGTGATAGAGGAATGGCAATCTTCAGCATGATAAAAGCCGTCATTGGAATAGAAAAGTTTGAGTGACACCTAGGAGTCAGTGGTAACCTCAGTAAAACAGAAAATCACGTGATTCCTTTGAGGAGAGACATGCTTTGCTTTTTCCTTGTGACATTTTAAGCAGAACTAGCGTATAAAGATGTCATCCCCGAGAGGAGGGGCACAATGTAAGGGGTAATAAGACAATCTCTCTCCCCCCCTCTCTCTCTCTCATCAAGCGAACAAAAAGCCATTATTAACATGTGGATTCTTTCACATAATCTGAGAAGAAGATAATATAATAATTAATCAGAAGGGACCATATCTTGCTTGTCACCGTCGTGCCATCAGTCAATAGAAGCAGACAATCTTAACTATAACCGAAAGGATTAAGAACTATGATTAATTCATAGGACGACCAGGCAGATATGTGTCGACATTGGACTTGAAGCCGATTATGTTTTACCCCGTAGGGAAACATTCTTGTGGTAACGCGTTCCACAGGTCAGTTCTTAGAAATAAACTTTGTTCATGGAAGTTCCGTTTGATTTTAGATATGCAGGAGAAGAAAGGAGAGTTCTTTGCAATGTTGGTAGTAAGACAAGTTCTTGTTTATGAATCTGTGTACGTTCACTGTATTCTCATTCTACTGTTTTCGCACGTGCGTTTTGTCGTTTGGTTAATAAAACCAAAATTATATAAAAAAAAGTTTTTACTTTGAATGTATTGTTGGGAGAAATATCTGATTATGGTTTAGAACATTGTAGGAGAGGGTCGATACTTTGTATCAGATTATTACTAGTGATGGGACGATTCCAATATTATTCCAGATTCCGATACAATTACTGATTCCGATTCTTTATAAATCTCTTAATATTTATCTATAGATTATTATTTTTCCCCCATTACCATAAAAGCACATGCTGAATATGCAGATATTTTCTTAAATGTAAAAGAAAAAACCTTATGGAATGGGGATAATCAATAGATTTTAGTTTTACTGGTAGTTTAAAAATCAATAAATATTTATTATTTAATCATTAACACCAGAAGCAGAAGATATTGTTTAAACAAAATCAAATAAAAAAAATGATAATTAAAAGAATCGTTTTTGGCATCAGAAACTCTGCACATTTTTTTCCGATTCCAATACCGATTCCGAACCCCGCAAAAGTTTCGATTTTTCCAATTCGAATTAATCATTCCAACACTAATTATTACTGCTTGTTTTATCTTGGATGTTATTCTTACAACGTTTTAGTTGATGTAACCTCTAAACTGCTTCAACTGTATCTTGTTGAATTTGGGAATTTTATGTCAAACTTGGGAGTCAGTACAGAATTTCTAGAAAATATACAGTAGATTTTGGGTTTCATTTCGACACCATCGTAACTTTTGTTTCCCTTATTCTAGTCTTAAGTTCTCACATTCCATAAACCATGTTTCTGACAAAAAAACCAAAGAATTGCTGTTTTCTGGGTTGGAACGTATTCATATAACATTTATTATATATTGTTTTTGGTCCCCTGGCAAAAGAAAGGTGGACCTGGAAATTCACCTTTGTTCGTGTGTCCGTTCGTCTGTCCGCACTCTTCTCAATAATTACACCTTGGAACTTTTAAAAATTTTGCATAAACATTAAACATGATATGAGTAAAAAAGTAACAGAATGGATTTTCTGGGAAAACTCCGGTTGCCCCCCTAGGGGTGCCTTTTGGGTTAAAATGGCTAAAATTGACACTTTTGTGCTTATTAAAAAAAACTTGATGCCTTGGATTTTTATAAAACTTTCTGAAAAGTTGTAATTAACTAATTTCTATATAACTTTAGTTGTAACTAACTAATAACTATATAATTTTGTTTGTCTATACTTTGCGATAACTCTTGGGTGTACCCCAGGGGCTCTTTTACTTAATAAAAACACTCCATTTTTGGGGCTATTTTACCATATTTGTCAAAAATTTTCTGTGTATGTCTATTTAGCAGTTTTGCATGGTGTTGAACTCAAATTTTAGTATGTAAAGCCCTTGGGGACTTTTGGGGCTAAATGGAGGGGGGGAGGCAAATAATTGACTTAGTCATTTCTTTTTTTGCATGGTGCAGAACTCAAATTTACATACGTTAAGGCCTAAAACTGCACCGTTTGTTCATTTTCACCAGGATTTGACATCCCCTGGGGACTTTTGATGCTAAATGGGGGGGGGGGCGATGCAATGCTGAACTTAGTCATTTTTTTATGCCTCATTCATTGTTCACTCACGGGGGACCATACATGCTTCACTTGTTATTTTTTTTAAAATCTTGTTTGAATCTTTTGAAATGAGAGTTCATAATTTGTGTATGCATTCTTTTGTGGACTGTTATCCTCATCTTCAAATTTTTTGTTGTTTCATATTGTTTCGGCCAACTCATCCCCTGGCCTTCTTCAGGTGATTAACCACAATGGTACAGAAATGCTGAATCTTGTAACTGTATCCCCAGTAATTACTGCCTTCCATAGTTGTTGTTGTCTCACCACATTCCTATTCCTGTCATGGTTAATCACGAAGAAGGCCTGTGGATGAGTTGGCCGAATCGTGGTGAAACAACAGAAACTATGAAGATGAGGATAACAGTTTGCAAAAGAATGAATGCCTAACATTTATTGTTGGCTAATTTTGATCTTGAAATCGTATTTTTGTAGCATCTTACATCAAGTGGTTTCAAGCCTTGTCTGGAGCAATTTTTCATTAAAACAAACAAAACAAATTCGAATTTAACCCTTATGGGAGTAGATTGCTATTATTCCGTCAGTTATGACTTGCTAAAAGTCTTGGGTAATATTTTTTAGTTGGTATTGCCTATAATAAGAATAATCTATACCTGTGAATTAAATAAAGGATTAAGCACTCGTACCCCCTTGACGTAAATACCCCCGACAAACCCGACAAGCAGCTAAATCCCACCCCTTCACAGTAGAGATCCTTACATGTAAGAGAGCCTTCTACTCCAGTAGTTTCTTCCCCAGAACCGCTAGACTTTGGAATTCCCTTCTGGCTTCCTGCTTCCCCGACTGTACTGACATGCAGAAGTTCAAGTGTAACGTGAACCGACATCTTGCTGTCCAACTCCCCACATAGTACCCCTGTAGATTATGTCTCTGATAGTAGCCCCTACATCAATATGGCAATGTGCTTTGTTTGGGGTGAAAATGTAATAAAAAAATAAAAAAAGTTTGAAACTCTGCAGATTTCTGATAAAATTCATTTGAAGAAGGTCCGGGTTTACATCAGCTGAAACTTTGTGAGAACAACGTCCAGTAGTCAAAATAATACAAATCTATATAAATAAAACAGTAGATGTATGTATGTGTCTGTCTGTGAGTAAATATTTAACCGATAAACTCTTAAACTACTGGTCATATTACACTAAAATTAACAGGAAATAGTAATCATACACCAAGGATGGTTTATAACTAAAACAATCTTTGAATAACGCGTACAAAAGTCAGCAAGTTGCAATGTCGAGTTCAATTTGCCAAGTAATTTGTGTTAGTTTGCGCATATATAAAACTAATCATAGCTAAAAGTGGTTTAATTTTAAAACTTTCTTATCTGTCTGTCGGGTTAGCTCAAACGGTAAGGAACACGGCTGAAGTACTAAATATTTTGGTTTCGATTGTAGCTGATGGCACCCACGTCATTTTTTTTTTTTTTTTACTTTTGAAATCAGTACTATATATTAGGTACAATATAATATTCAATAGAGAATTAGCTCTGTAATAATAAATACGAAATCTGCATAAATTAGAATATATTTAAGCGTACTTTACAACTGGCAAGGTCGGGCGTCACCCCCCCCCCCGCCTTGCTAGTAATATAAAAAAGGTCAATCAGTGCATAGTCTAGATGCCCCAAATATCAGCCTCTTTTCTCATTGTAGTATTTGTTTCTGGAGCAATTTGCAACATTTTACAGAGAACAACAAGAAAAGGTATACACATGTTTTTCGGTTTTGTTGAAGAGGAATTAACTACCTTCATAATCTTTCGAACTTACCTGGTTTTCTTTGGCATCAAATGATGTTGACCTTTTGAAAACTGGGGTCATTTGTTTGTTCATCTTTTTTTCTTTTTTAAATTTAATTTATTTACCAACCCTTCCCTGGCAGTAGGTACATTTTTAAAGGTCAAGCGATTTTTATTTGTTTAACTTCACATGAATGTAGGTGGGTGCTCGATTGGTTTATTACATACCGTTGCAGACTATGAGATTAGCTTTGTCGAGTTCAAATTCCTCCTAGGTTTAGTATCGTCAACAAGACACTAATAATGAGAGGTATTTCTTTTTTAAACTTTTTCGGGACAAGATCAAAGTGTAGTATCTGTTCTTCAGATGCTGCACTTCTGTTTCTTGTTCTCTTTCGGTGGAGGAGAAATCCTTCGCGACTGAGACAATTTTTATTTTTGTACCTTTTCTCCACGTTAAAAAACGACCCTGGTGTCTAACTCTGTCCCGTGGGGAGGCATAGTAAATAGGTACACCAAATATGGCAAATCGTTATTGAGACATAAGTGGCCATTCTGATTAAGGATCCAGATTCATAGGGAGCGCATCCTAAGTGGAAGGTTGTGCAACAAGTTGTTTGTTCACATTAAATTTGAATTTCTGCATTTTGCTTGAGGCAGGGAACAGGGATGGAATTCCAAAGGCAAGCGATTTGAATGTAAAGGATATTAGAGTAGCAGGATTCCTGGTATCTGAAAGCCTCTAGGTTAGAGATTCTATTTTTTTCTCTTTTTTTTTTGCATTCTGTCCCAGAATGAGAGACCAATGGTTTGTGCATATCAGATCAGATGTGGCAACAATACTCCATGCACGGCTTAATCATAGCTTTATAGAGAAGTTTACTAGACCTGTAGAGGAAGCCCACCTTCTTTGCAGCAAACTTGACAGTATCTTCTATTTATTTATGAATGTTAGATAAAGGAGTTCCAACATTTGATTTTCAGGAAGGCTGCTATAATTAGAGTAGAAATTGGGTCTTGGGTTTAGTTTCGCCTCATAACTCTCGCTTTCCTTATTTTGTCTTTTAGTCCTCACATTCCATGAGTAATGTTTCTGACAAAAAAAGGAAGAATTACTGTTTTCTGGCTCAGAATCTATTCCATCTAAAAATTATAGTTGGTAAAGTTTGGACCTTGAAGGACTATTCTTTTTTTTAGATTCTTATATCAAGTGACTCCATGCCTTGTCTGGAGCGATTTCCATAAAAAAAACATGGCAATCGGAGTTTAGAAAGGTTATTACCTGTATTTAACCAACATTGCCTGAGATATAATAAAATTATTTTAGTTTTTATGTTTTATTTGTTTGTGCATTTTGAAACTAAAGGTAGATAACTCCTATTATATTATTCAATTTAAAATAAGTTATCTTGATAGGAAAATATGAACACAGAATTTTATCCCAGCTATTGTTAAATATAGCAACTTGTGTTTAATAAATCGATTACAATAGGTGTTGTATTTCAGCATTAAACAATCCCCAAATAAATTGATATGCTTGTAAATATCTATTAACTGGTCAACATATGTATACAGCTCTCGTTAGATCATCGAAGTTAAGTGACGTTCAATCTGGTTATTTGTAGATGGGTGACCATTTCGGGATATTGGGCGTCCAATAGCAGAGGACAGGAACACAAACTTCTACTCCTGTGAATTAAATAAATGCTTCATTTCGAAATTTCATATAGGTTCCCACGTTCCATATAAAGATCTTCAAGTTCAAAAGGATGTATTTGAAGAAAATTGGAGGTTACATTGGCTGAAACGTTGTCAAAGTAACCACCAAAATGAGACTGGCAGTCAGTGATTGAAATAATACAACTTATCAATCCTCATCGAAAAAAATTCTGAATAACGAAAAAAGAAGTGATGTTCATGCACATGCAATCTGCGTTCAAGTCTGGCACAAAGGCATTTCATTGGTTATCATAAGTGAAAGTGTGAAATGCACGTGTTACTTAGCGAAGACGATGAAACCATGTGAATTGTATGAGAGTGGGGGCAGCTACATATACTGTAGCTAGGTGAAAAGAGAAAAGTGATCTATCTGTTTGCCACTCTCTCTCTCTCTCTCTCTCTCTCTCTCTCTCTCTCTTCTCTCTGTGAAGCAACAATCCCGATACTAAAGTTTTTGTAACACTTTCACTTCATGAATGGCCCAAGTTATCTACATTAATAAACCATCTTATAAACTGCTTTAGCATTTCAAGGCCGGTAATAATAATCTACATAAACACAGTGGTATAATTAGAAAAAAAGTGTATCAACAAAAGCATGTTATACAATTACACGTCATTATTCTGGTGCTATAACTGCTTAGAATCGCTGCCACGAAATTTATGTACTTATAGTCTCTAGGCAAGCCCATTTATTCCTAAAATGAGTAGATCAGCTAATCCCATAGCAAACTAACATCAGTGTTTGCATATTTTATCTACAGACGACAAGGAATCTGGGTTCACAACGACGAGCTGGGTGTATAAATGATTTAAACACTCATCGATAAGTGAAATTAGAATACATATGCATTGTTGCAGTTTTAGATAAGCCCCTGGTGATATATATATATATATATATATATATATATATATATATATATATATATATATATATATATATATATATATATGTATATATATATATATGTATATATATATATATATGTATATATATATATATGTACATATATATATATATATGTATATATATATATATATGTATATATATATATATATATATGTATATATATATATATATATGTATATATATATATATGTATATATATATATATATATGTATATATATATATATGTATATATATATATATATATATATATGTATATATATATATATATATATATATATATATATATATATATACTAGCATATCGCCTGGTATTGCCCTGTCTTAAAATACGCTTAAATATGATATTTTAATTGATGCAGATTTCATATCTATTATTATAGAGCGACTACTCCATTGGTTATTATATTGTACCCAATATAGAATAGTGGCCACCTGGCGTGGCCCGATTATAAAATTCGCTTAAATATATATTTTTTTGAATTAATACAGATTTCGTATTTATTATTATAGAGCTAATGCTTCACTAATTATTATGTTGCATCCAGTATATAATAATGATTCTAATTCTAGAGAAGACATACACGTATGTGACTAAACCCTCTATCCGGCTATATGTTTCGACCCGGCAACGCCGGGTATATACAGCTAGTATATATATATATATACAGCTATATATATATAGCTAGTATATATATATATATATATATATATATATATATATATATATATATATTAGTAGAAAGGAAATTAATTGTTTAATTAAACAGAATTTGTAACGATTTGCTCAGATAAAGTATTACACTCAGACCCGAGCTCCAATATTCAGATGTGAAAATTGAAATGTAATATTGATATTAGACGTGAAAAAGAGTTACAAACCTTATAAAAAAACGACTATAATGGATTACAGTTACAGGGAGAGGGTTAAAAAAGTATTAGCTACTTCATTAAAGAGCAGAATAGGAGAGGATTTAATGAGACTTGAATCATATTTGGTTTAACGTCTATATTACATACATACATGTGTTGAAAGGCTGGATATATCTGTATACAAATATATAGTACATGAATTATAAATACATAGAAGATATGACCAAGTCTGCTGTGAAAAAAGGCGGCTCCCTTTTCCAGGCTTGAAACCTTCTCACAGGTGTCAGTACCGTATAGCTCTATCATAAAGTCAGCATTCACACATGCGTGAAGTATTGTTGCCACATCTGGGATGATGCACTCCCTCTTGTGTAACATCGAGAGTGTGGGAAAATATGAGCAGCAGTAAAGGATGGCTGGCTTGCAAAGAGATTAGCAGCAGCAGTATTAGCCAAAAACCGCGTATATTCAAATTAGGAAGTGGACATGACAAGAAAAAGAGAAAAAGGACACTACGTGCTCAGCAGAGAAAGAAAGTCGACATCGAAGAAAATGGACGTGTAAAGTCGAGGACGAGAATGGGCCAGCTGTAGCCGGCGTGCGGTCGGAGGAAGAAGAAACGTGTACACCGGGCGAGATGGACGATGGCGAGAGACTTTTAATTGGCGTCGAGACGAGAAACTAGCGCTAAACAAAACCTTTGTTAAAAAAGAAGAAAAAATGCTGACCCAGATTTTTATTTATTTCTTTCCTTTGTTTGTTTGTTTGTTTGTAACGGCAACGTTACACTAGGACAGAGAAATAGAAAGGAGTCTTTAAATAAATTCTGTACCGTCTACCGAGCGCCATTCCATTGTTTCATCCCTGTGCTCGCTTTAAATATTTGCAGGGAATGCGTCCCGGCAGACTTACCATAGCTGTATATCCTCAACGATAATGCGTTTGATTGACCTGACTAAGAGAAAACCCAAACCCCTTCACTGTGTAGATCGACAGATGCAAGAAAACCTTCATTCCTGATAACTTCTTTTCTTAGACTGTTTATTTTTGGAATTCCCTTTTCGCCTCGTTTCCAGAAAATTTTACAATGATAACTCCTTACGTCTCAGTTGTAATATATATTGTTTGGACTGAATACATGTAGTACGACACAATCACGTTGACAAACCAGTTCTCGCCAGATCACCGAAGTTAAGCAACGTTGAGCCTGGCCAGTACCAGATGGGTGACCATTTGGGAAGCTAGACGCTGTATGTACCTTCTGGGAAGGTTGGACGTGAGGCCAGCACCCTCACCCTGTAAAAAGAACTCCTTGCTACAAAAACATCAACAAAAGATGTAGATGGCCTATGCCCCTCCAGGGGCTCAAGGCTATGAGTGAATAAAAGTAAAGAAAGAAAGTACATATACATATATATATATATATATATATATATATATATATATATATATATATATATATATATATATAATGAAGCTGTATTCCTGTTTATTCACAATCGTTTTATATATGATGTCGTTCTAGAAACGACGGATATATACAATTAGTGTATGTATATATATATATATATATATATATATATATATATATATATATATATAATGTCAGGCCATGTCCTATGCTGGTGGTACCATGTAACCCAGTACTACCTGCCTCATGGTCGGGTCACCGGTGACTAAACTGGTTCCTCCACCAGACTTGTTCGGTGAGGTGGGTGGTTAGTCTCCCTGAAGGATTAAAAACAAGACCTTCCAAAGGGCGAATGAACCCTTTTTCGGGGTCAACAGCCAACTAGCACTATGTGTGTTTGTGTGTGTTGGGGTGGAGAGGGCTCCCGTGGAGAGGGCTCCCATAAGCCGTGGTGAAGGCAACCTTTCCAGGAGAAGCAAATCTCTGATTTAAAAAACCATAAAGCGGGAGACCAGTACCCGCATTAAGCTGGTTTGCAGTTTAACTTGTTGCTGGCTATATTGCTCTTGCTTGTTGCTGGATCTCAATATTTTGAACCGAGAGAGAGAGAGACTTAGCTGTCGTACAAAGCTAAAACTCTGTAACATTATCTGTGTATAGATACTCCCTCAGTCCTGTGGCGATGGAAGTCATTTTTGGGCTCATGGACTTTAAGCGTCTGAGGGAGTGGCACTCGTCTGACAAGACGTTGCAATCATCATATATATATTTGTCATCCACATAAAGTACTGTTTCGTTGCATCACAACTCATCAGTGTTGCTAGATAAACACCTTTCCCCAGCCGTGGATCGAACCCACAACCATCGCGTTGACAGTCAACAGCTCTAACCATTGGGCTACGAATCAGTACCATAAATATTTCTCCTCGAGTGTGTATTAAATCCACGCTCGTCCGTCGCAGAAATTGCTCAACCCATCATTTGTTTACAAACAAATAAATAGTGGGCTTTGCTTAATTGCTTAATTGTTTCCGCCATCTTGAATATACTTTTGTTTTCTTTTAGAAAAGGGGAGGTATTTTCTCCCGAAATTAATCAAAGTTCCATAACACCAACGGACTTTATATACACCGGACATATCAACAGAAGGTGAGGAATACATTTCTCTACTCGAAAATACTCGTCTATTTGTTTGTTTGTTTTTCTTTTCTTTACTCTTGTGATTCCGGTCCTTTCCGCATTGCTTTTGGCCTTTAAAACTCTCTCTCATATATATATATATATATATATATATATATATATATATATATACACACACATATATATATATACACACACACACATATATATATATACACACACACAGACATATATATATATATACACACACACACATACACACACACACACACACACACACATATATATATATATATATATATATATATATATACACACGTTTTATTTTTATTACGGTATCTTTCTGTTAAGTTACATTATTGTTTCAGCTACCCGGCCGTTTTTTGGGCCGTCCGTAGCTTCCTCAGACTTTTACAGAAAATTATTGTTTCAGCTACCCGGCCGTTTTTTTAATGTAACTTAACAGAAAGATACGGTAATAAAAAAATAAAATGCATATTTGCTCTACAATAGTATTGAGCACTTTCTTCAGTTTTTATTAATTACCATTTCTACTAAAAACTATATATATATATATATATATAATCTTTGGGTTAGATCAGTAGAAAAATCAACAGTGCTCAATTATTAAAAAATATTTTAATTAAAAATGAAGACCCTAATACTTATTTATTAATGCTGTTAAAGAAGACCAAGTAAAGCCAGCGTGTTATCATATTTCAAGCCCAGTGTGTTTCAAAAATCAAATCCCGTTAATATATGTGTGTATGTGTAATGCATTGAGATTTTCCCCTAACCAAGTGTCCAGTATAGCTTAACCGCAGCTGCATAAAAATTCTGTTTTCTATGGAAGATAATATACATATCGTTTTGTGTTAGAAATAAGAATTTTTTTGTTTTAATTTTTAATCCACGTTTTATACGTACTTAATCTGACCAATAATTTTTGCTTTCATTTTTAATGCCATAGTCGAAGGACATGCCATTCTTTTACTCTGAAATCTCCTTTCTGTCACTCTGATCTCGTGCGCTATTTTTATAACATACATTCTTTCCATTAATAACGGTTGTCAAGAATTTTCATGCTTTCTCGTTCGTGTCATTGTTCACGAACACAAGCGACTTAATTTCTATACGATTTTATTTAGCAAGAACAGGTAAGTTAAAAACAAAGTTCCGTATTTGCTTTTCTTTCCCTTTTTTCATCGATTGTTTGTCGAATTTTTGCTTAAAATGGGTTTTTGCATTAACCACAATACTTTTGTAAGAATTCGCCCGAAAGAATCCTCACAGGGATAAAACGCAGAAAATCCTGTGTAGCTTAATTGATATATATATATATATATATATATATATATATATATATATATATATATATATATATATATATATTCAAAACTTATATATCTATAATATAAAGCTGAACATGTGTGTGTGTGTGTGTGGTCACGAATGGGCTCCTATATGGTTGACTATTATAGAAAACTGATCACATATAATGACACAGGAATGGGTATATTTGATCTGGCAGAATGGTGGTTTATTAAAATTGTGGGGTCTGTGTTCGCGCCTGGTCCACAAATATGGAAATAAAAAATTTAAAAATGAAAAAAAAATGTTTACAAGGGTTTTTGATATAGATGTACATAATAATACTTTGATAAGTATGTTTTAACTTTAATAGGGATGGTATAATAAAATTGTGGGGTCTGCGTTCGCGCCTGGCCTCCATAGAATGGAAATAGGCACAAACTTTAATAAAGACTTTTCATATCTATCTGCGTAAGTATACTTTCATAATTATGTTTCAGTTTGAAGAAATATTGTATAATAAAATTATGGAGTATTCGTTCGCGCCTGACCTCCATCGAATGGAAATATGTCACAAAGTTTAACAAGGTTTTTTACTATAGATCCACAGAATATTGTGATAAGTGTTTCAGTGTGAACAGGTATGGTATAATAAATTATGGGGTTTATCTATTTTATTTTTACTTTCATCATATTTTGCTTTGGTTTTGACGCCCCCAAATTCGAAGCTATCTCTTTACAACCCTTCCTTTTCATAACCTATCATACCTATCAGCATCCATTTTCTGTAGGCTGTTTTTGAACCCAGTCAATGACGGGTACCTTTGCTAGTATATATATATATATATATATATATATATATATATATATATATATATATATATATATATATATATATATATTCGTTGCATTGATTTCAATAACCAAAGGAATGAATTGGTCCCCAATCATAATTTTTTTTTTCGATGAATGCATATATTATCTGTTGGGATTTTCTCAACTATCCGTGGTAACAAAATAATTTGACGTCGACAAGAAGAAAGGAACACAGCGCAATTGAAAATTGTTATAAAACTTGTATAGAAAGGAAAGAGATGGAAGAAAGAATGTTTCCTTGCAAAAACAGACGCGTTTTGCGGAACTTATCTGAAGGATTCGTCCTGTAATTAATGTTTATTTCCTGTGGAGTTTTAGCCGAGTTGAGGAAAAAAAAAAACGTAGCCTGGAGTTTTTTTATGCTGCAGTTTCTACCGAAAATCTTCATGCGTGTCTTGTGTTGAATGACGGCGAGAGCAGACAGGCACGTGTCGTCCCCGAGGCCCCAATAAGCAAAAGAGGCAGAGAATTCGAAAAAACAGCTCTTGTGGTATTGTTGCGGATCTAAAAGGGAAGTCTATGATTGGTTGTTTTTCGTCAAATCCGAAGCACCTCGTTAGTGACTCCTTAATAGTTCCAATATATGTTGTTAACGATCTTACACGCTATTCACAATTATAATGAAAAATATTGTCTTTGGCTGCTTTTCGGAGATGTCAAATAGAAATTGACAGTATTCGAAAACAAAAAAAAAAGAAAAAAAAAAGAAATGAAAAGTTATTAAAAAATGTGAAGAATGGCTATATATATATATATATATATATATATATATATATTTATTTACCAGTGGTAAAAAAAACCGGACTAAAGTGCTCAATGTGTAGTCAGAGCAGTATATAGGAAATTTATTACTGTGAGTCCAGAATGAGTTTACAAATTGTTTCAACTAGAGGAAAATCCTCAAAGAGAGGAAAAATCCAACTAGCATCATCAGAATTGAGTCCATCTATGAATTCTGATGATGCTAGTTGGATTTTTCCTCTCTTTGAGGATTTTCCTCTAGTTGAAACAATTTGTAAACTCATTCTGGACTCACAGTAATAAATTTCCTATATATATATATATATATATATATATACATATATATATATATATATACATATATATATATATATACATATATATATATATATATATATATATATGTATATATAAATGAACTTTGTGTTTGTGTGTACGAGTTCGTTCCCAACGGACTCGGAAACGGCTGGGCCAATTTTTTTGGAAATTTCACAAAAAGATAGTGGATGTGTCTGGGAGTGTTCTTACGTAGGTTTTGTATCGGAATCGATAATAAGATAATTCCTATTAAAAAAAGTAGTTCGATTTTAACCAAAATCAAAACTTTTATACATACCAACTGCAAAAATAAAATTGTGAGTTATTTCAGACATTTACCCAGTCATAACTGATGGATCAAGAACATGCCACCCTAGTGGATTAAATAAAGGGTTCCATTCGAGATTCTGTGCAGATTCCCGAATTTAACATAAAGATTATCGAGTTCGACAAGATACACATGAAGAAGGTCGAAGATTACAATGACCGAAACCTTATGCAAATAATATCGAGGATGAGCTCGAAAAATTCAAGTATTTCTTTCTTTTTTTTCAAAGAAACAAATCCGCTCATTAGAATTTAAAAAATATCAAATATTTAATATTGAAAGTTTTATTAATTTAATTTATTAATTTAAATTATTAATTTAATTTATTAATTTAAATTATTAATTTAATTTATTAATTTAAATTATTAATTTAATTTATTAATTTAAATTATTAATTTAATTTAATTATTTAAATTATTGATTTAATTTATTAATTTAAATTATTGATTTAATTTATTAATTTAAATTATTAATTTAATTTATTAATTTAAATTATTAATTTAATTTATTAATTTAAATTATTAATTTAATTTATTAATTTAAATTTATTAATTTTTTAATTTATTAATTTAAATTATTAATTTAATTTATTAATTTAAATTATTAATTTAATTTATTAATTTAAATTATTAATTTAATTTCTTAATTTAAATTATTAATTTAATTTATTAATTTAAATTATTAATTTAATTTATTAATTTAAATTATTGATTTAATTTATTAATTTAAATTATTGATTTAATTTATTAATTTAAATTATTAATTTAATTTATTAATTTAAATTATTAATTTAATTTATTAATTTAAATTATTAATTTAATTTATTAATTTAAATTATTAATTTAATTTATTAATTTAAATTTATTAATTTGATTTATTAATTTAAATTATTGATTTAATTTATTAATTTAAATTTATTAATTTTTTAATTTATTAATTTAAATTATTAATTTAATTTCTTAATTTAAATTATTAATTTAATTTCTTAATTTAAATTATTAATTTAATTTATTAATTTAAATTATTAATTTAATTTATTAATTTAAATTATTAATTTAATTTATTAATTTAAATTATTAATTTAATTTATTAATTTAAATTTATTAATTTTTTAATTTATTAATTTAAATTATTAATTTAATTTATTAATTTAAATTATTCATTTAATTTATTAATTTAAATTATTCATTTAATTTATTAATTTAAATTTATTAATTTTTTAATTTATTAATTTAAATTTATTAATTTTTTAATTTATTAATTTAAATTTATTAATTTTTTAATTTATTAATTTAAATTTATTAATTTTTTAATTTATTAATTTAAATTTATTAATTTTTTAATTTATTAATTTAAAAAGTTTATCAGTCATCATGAAATATCAAAAAAGTATAAAAAGAAATATTCTTGAATACGGAAAAAATATATATATATTACACTAGCAGGACGGCCAGCGTTGGCCAGTCTTAAAATACGCTTAAATATGATATTTTAATTTATGTAGATTTCGTATTTATTATTATTATAGAGCAAATTCTCTATTGATACCTAATACATAGCAGTGCTTCCAAAATTATAATAAAATTGACTAAGGTATCATCAGCTAGAATTGAAACTAAAACATTTAGCTATCCAGCAGTATTCGCTACCATATGACCTAAACACACATTGATAACAAAACTTTAAAAATTGATACACTTAAACATATAAATATATATTTGCACACATGTAAAGGATACACATGAAGTGATCTCAAAAGTTAAAAAAATATATAACTTGGGTGCCATTAGCTAGAATTGAAACCAAAACATTTAGGTCTGCAGTCTTATTCGCTACTATCTCAGCTAAGTCCACATTCATATCAAACTTTACAAATGAACCAACTTAAACGTATAAGTGCATATTTGTACATGCATTGAGGAACACTTTCAGTCGACTTAAGTGTGCCAAGTTCCAATTTTTCAATTCTGTCTCCTTAGCAGCTATTTTTACCGGCTAAAAACCAAATCGAATCTCTTCCACAGGTCTGCATTCACTGTATATCAATTTTTATGTCCGTAGATCAAAAATTGACTGATTAGTTTGGTAGATATTGTTCTACACACAGCCAGACAGTCACACACACACACACACACACACACACACACACACACACACACACACACACATATATATATATATATATAACTACTTCATTTACTGACATAAAATTAATATACGAAAGTATAAATTTATGCGTAAACTTTAAGTATTTACTTCAAAAGTGCTCAATACGTAGGTAGAGCTAGTTAGTAAGTTCTAAAATATATATGGCGATTAAGCTACACTGAATATTTTATTTTGCGTTTCATCCACTCTAGGACTCTTCAGGCTTATGCGCAAAATCACTCACTTAATTATTATATCAATCAGTTAATCTATTATGCCCTTAACTCAGCAGAAGAAACAGCAACAATCAATCCGTCAAAAGAAGTAAAGTGTGATTTGACATGATTAAAATCCGAAAATTTCATATATATATATATATATATAATCAAAAGAGCCACCTCTAGGCAACTCCCGGAGGCCACTAGAGGATAAGGGTTAATGGGTGTATGTAGTCGATGAGATAATATTAGGGTTAGGGTTAGTACAGGCAATTTGGTAAATTAAATTACTGAAGGGGATGCCTCATGAAGAACTTGTTTATGTTGAACTTGAAGATGACCATATTGTAATCAGTTGCAAAGTTGGCAAACGGAAGAGAGTTCCACAGGCGTGCAGTTCTAAGAAAGAAGCTTTGTTCATGGAATCTACATTTAGATTTAGACACAGATAAAAAGTGGGAGAAATTATTGATAGTGGTTTCAGATCGATGAGTGTTTTTCATGAAAGTTTGGCAAAGGGGGCATAGATTGGAGCTCAGACGAGCACTTGCCATGGAAAATAGCGATAGAGCAGAGACAGGCTCGCAACGTCTCTTCTGTGAGAAAGAAGTTGCAGGGAAGAGGAGCATCCCCTTCATGGCTACAAAGTCTATTTGGAACTTTGTCAAGGCAGGTTGGAGTGCTTGGAGCGGCTCCTGTCCAGATATGGCAACATTACTCGCTCCTAGGATGCACTTGACTCTCATACAGGTAGAGAATTGCATCAGCAGCGAAATATATTCTGAAGCGATAGAATATGGATAGATAGATACAGATATATTAAAATTGGACTGTTTCATCTACTTTTCTAGATTCTAATATTAATTTAGTATGATTTATAATGTTCCTATTGAATGTTACCTCTTCACACCTCAAGATATACTCATCGATTCACTAATACACAAAGCTTTTCTATATTTTATACTATTTTTCTTGCACTGCTTGAAATTATTAAACTGTATGTAAGTTTATATTTGTTCATATTTACTTTCATTTAAATATAATAATGCTCTATCATCCATATTGTATAAGGAATTATCATAAAATAATTATTTACTTTCACTTAAATATAATA
>NC_136496.1:107733186-107853186 GCF_053919585.1 Euprymna scolopes | reverse complement strand
CACGTTTTCATATGTGATGGTAACACCTCCAAGGCGGCATATAACATCCATTCCAATGATGGCTTGGACGCCAGGCACCAGGCGATCAGTGACAATTGCATGGACCCTCATCCGACGTTCAGCAATATCAATAGTTGACATAATCTTGGGTGCCGAATTTAACCCGAACCCCACTCGTGTAAGGCAGTAGGTTTTGCCTTTGTACTTGACTAACTGATATGTCCAGAGCTTCTTGGCAACATGGAGTTGCAAATAGGCAGATTTTAGATCTACCAACGTGGATGCGCCATTCATCTGCCTCCATTCCCTAATGGTCTCACTGCACACATCTACAGCGTCGGAACCCGGAAATGAACCATTAGATCGACTGATCGAAGCTTTTGCAGAGGGGCCTTTCGTCACCCTGTTCCCGCTCGCTGAGCTCCAAATAGAGGGCCAGTGCATCCCCTTCCAGAAACAGTGGTATTACTGCGGTAACCCGGGAATGAACCATTATACTTCAAGCTATTTCGGCGATGGCCAACGCAGGCTTAAGCAACATGATTAAGCCTTTTAATGGCGACGGTGATGTGGTGGCGTGGCTTACAAAAGTGGACATTGTGGCAAGGATTCAGAAGCTGGATAATGTGGCCGAAATAGCTTGAAGTATAATGGGGGGGGGGGTTCACCTCAAAAATGCCCAAACAGAAGCAGTGCTACAGCAGGATGTGGGCAGGAATCTGCCAAACCCGGGGATCGCATGCTTCGAATGCGGGGGACCATACATGAGAAGAGACTGCAGGAAGTTCTTGCTTCTAACCACACATGAGATGAGCCATTCAGTGAAAAATCCATGGATTAAGAAATATATAATAAAATTGAGACGATTAATCGAAATCGGGAATCGGAAAAATTAGAACGTTTTGAGGCAACGTAATCGGAAAAAGTTGTGTCTATTTTTCCAATGCAAAAATTCCTTTAATTGTCTTTTTCTTATTTGATTCTGAACTATTCATTGAAAATCCATGATTTTCAAAAAAACTTTAAAAATTAATTGTACTCCTTGTAAAACAATGAATTTCGTGTTATTCTACATAATTTAATTCAGAATTTCCATATATATATATATTTTTTTTTTTTTTTTATTACATTTTCACCCCAAACAAGGCAAATTGCCACTTTGGTGTAGGGGGCTACTATCAGGGGCAACAACTACTGGGGTACTATGTAGGGATTTGGGCAGCAAGGTGTCGGTTCACGTTACACTTGAACTTCTGCACGTTAGTACTGTTGGGGAAGCAGGGACCTGGAATGGAATTCCAGAGTCTAGCGGTTCTGGGGAAGAAACTATTGGAGTAAAAAGATCTTTTACATCTAGGGATCTCTACAGTGTGGGGGTGGGATTTAGCAGCCTGTCGGGTTTGTCGAGGGTGCTCACGTCGTGGGGGAACAAGTGATTGCAGTTCTTCAGAGCATTCACCACTAAAATACTTGTAGAAAAGGCAGAGGGATGCAACATTTCGTCTATGGGACAGAGGCTGAAGCTTAGATGCCAGTTCAGGGCCTATCAGGTTTGCGACTCTCTTTTGAACCTTGTCAAGGAGCGAGAGACTAGTAGCAGATGCACCAGCCCAGGTGTGGCAGCAATACTCCATACATGGGCGAATGGTGGCCTTATAGAGGTACAGGATACTTTCGGGTGTTAGTAGTTTTCTAGCACGGTAGAGAGAGCCCACCTTTCTTGCAGCGGCCCTGGCAATGCCTTCAATGTAATATAGTGTCAGTAATATATATATATATATATATATATATATATATATATATATATATATATATATATATATATATATACAAAGCAGAATGTTCTATTTTCAGTTCTTTCTTCTTACTGTCACTTTCTTCCTGAACTCGATTCGCGATACTGAGTATTTCCCTCCTTCACCCTCTTAGTGAAACGAACACGAAATCTCTTTCACCGACCGAAGCATATGAAAGAAAAATACTGCCCCCACAAAGAAAATCCGACGTTTTTTTATATCCGCAGGGGGGGGGCGCAAACTCATCCAAATGAGTACCAACCGGATTTCCTGTACTATCACGCAGGCGCAGTGTCATTTAGTGTGATAGCGTTTGGCTCGTCATACATTGTCTACAATATATATATTGTTATGCGTCTTATAGTGTCAGAAATAAATTCCAATATTAACTATATCATTCACCGAATTCGCCTGCTCTACAAAATCTCGAGGCTATCAGGTTTACTTCGGTTGTCACAACAGAAACAAAGATTTGGAGGATGAGTTATTTGAACAATCTCTAACCATACAGCTTGTTAGTCAAGTGGTCTAAACCGCGTTGGACGGTCTCCCATTTGCAGACACGGATTCGAATCTGGTGCAAGTCCTGTTTTTCACTTTAGGGTTATCTTTGTTTACTCCCAGCCCCGTCGACTAAATTAACTGTTTATTTAATATTACCTACGTAAACACAGTTTGATACATAATATACAGTCGGAAATAATGTCCAATATTAACTAAATATACAAATAAGTAATATTTATATATCACAGCAGTAACAATAACAAAAATAAAATAAAATAAATAAAAATGACAGTGAAATTTATGGAAACGTTCATGGCATAAAAATATTGGGGATAACTATGGAGAGAAGATGCTGAATGTTACATCAACTAGTTAACATGTTAGCAAGCAGGTTAGGGTTAAGGAACAGACATACATTCAAACAGGATTTGGCAAGCTATGGGATAGAAGGACGCTTACTTTTTTTCGGGTTGCGCTGAGGAATTCCTTGTGCATATCGGACCGCAAATAACGGCTATAGCTGTCACTTTTCATCAGTTTGAAGATGTGATTCTGAAAAAAAAAGGAAAAGGAAAAGAATGATTACGTATTAATGTTGTTGGGTACGGCACTTTAAAAGAACTAGATTTTCAGTAACAATTTTTAGGCGAAGACAATATCAGAAAGAGTGACAAACTGATTTTTACAAAACACAAATTAATTTTTATTGAAAGAGAATGAATTATGAAAAATAGCCGAATATATAGAACCAATCTCATGTGTGTAACGTAGTGAGGTTGTATATATTTATGAGTATATATTATCGCCTAGCGTATATATATTTATGTGTCGATATATTTGATCGTCTAGTGTATATATATATTTATGTGTCGATATATTTGATCGTTTAGTGTATATATATATTTATGTGTCGATATATTTGATCATCTACTGTATATATATTTATGTGTCAATATATTTGATCGTTTAGTGTATATATATTTATATGTCGATGTATTTGATCATCTACTGTATATATATTTATGTGTTAATATATTTGATCGTCTACTGTATATATATTTATGTGTCGATATATTTGATCACCTAGTGTACATATATTATGCGTAGATATTTTTTATCATCTAGTGTATAAATATTTGTGTCGATATATTTGATCCTCTAGTGTATATATATTTATGCGTCGATATATTTGATCGTCTACTGTATATATATTATGCGCAGATATTTTCTATCATCTAGTGTATATATATTTGTGTCGATATATTGTATCATCTACTGTATATATATTTATGTGTGATATATTTGATAATCTACTGTATATATATTTATGCGTCGATATCTTTGATCATCTAGTGTATATATATTTATGTGTCGATATATTTGATCATCTAGTGTATATATATTTATGCGGCTATATATTTGATAATCTACTGTATATTTATTTATGTGTCGGTATTTTTACCATCTAGTGTATATATATTTATCCGTCGATATTTTTTACCATCTAGTGTATATATATTTATGCGTCGATATTTTTGAACATCTAGTGTATATATATATTTATGCGTCGATATATTTGATCATCTAGTGTATATATATTTATGTGTCGATATATTTGATCATCTAGTGTATATATATTTATGCGTCGATATTTTTGAACATCTAGTGTATATATATATTTATGCGTCGATATATTTGATCATCTAGTGTATATATATTTATGTGTCGATATGTTTGATGATCTACTGTATATATATTTATGCGTCGATATATTTGATCGTCTACTGTATATATATTTATGTGTCGATATATTTGATCGTCTAGTTATGAGAGTATGAACAGAGCACATAACATAACAAAAAAAAAAACGGATAACAGTTCTTTGGGGGAAAAGGTTAACATCGACCATTGGGAAAACATGCCTGTCCATCTTTGGTCTTGTTTGACCAGAAACCGCAAAGAAGGTTCATCCCAATGAATCAACAAATCTCGGGTTGTCTTTTCAGCAACTTTTATTCCGGATGTTTCCCCATTGGAAAGCTTCAACGCTGGTCCTAAGTCTTAACTATCAACATTTTTCAACAGTCTCCCCTGCTTAGAGCTATTACAGTCCGTAAGACATCTCCCTCCGTCTGACTAATGACTGCTGACTTTCTTCTCTGACTGCCAATTCTTGGCTCATTTTTAAGTGTTTCTCAAACTATCTTGTTACGTCATTACTTCCACATGACTAAAGACACAAACCGGATGTTCCACCTTCGTCACTTATTTTGTTTATGCTAGTTAACATTCTTTCCACCAAGTTAACATTCTTGGGAACTATTTTAACATAAATAATTTTATCCTAAAAATACCTTCACCTTGATAACATTCTTTCTGTTCCTTTATTATTTGACAAATATCAATAACAATCATAATAATAATCGTTCAGCTTGAACCAACTACGTAATAATGTGAAAAGCAGACTCATCTTGATGTGAGGGGAAGTTTATTTTGTAGGGGGTAAGACTTATAGTAACTGGACAGTCTCTGTTGCTGATGGTGAGACAAAGGGATTCGTATGAAACTTTAAAAGAGCTAGCTTTTAAGTAGTAATAGCTAGCCTTTAAGCAGTAATAATTAGCTTTTAAGTAGTAATAGCTAGCCTTTAAGTAGGAATAGCTAGCTTTTAACTAGTCATAGCTAGCCTTTAAGTAGTAATAGAGGTTAATAATGACAGATAAAAGAAAAATTCAAGATTAAAACATGCATCACAGCTGCAGAAAGTCCATTCATCAATGTTACTGTGGTCTGTTAACTTCATAGTTAACGTTATTCGAAATCCCAACCTCGACAATCAGTCCGACAGAAAGTGTGCCCTTTCGATGTCCTTTTTGCTGTCAGACTGATGTAAAATGTTCTGTGTAGTCCTAGGAGGTCCACCTTGCCAGGCTTTGCCTTCCCGCTTTCAGGAGGAGCAAGTTTATCACGACTTATTTTTGCAAGGCCAGAGTTCTCCTCCTCTTGGGGTGCTGGCCCATTTTCCCACTTTCTGACCTTGTGTCTTATCCTCTAACGGTGGAAGAGTGGTAAATAATGGCAATTTGGAATGTTGCAATCTAAGAATTGTTGGAGCAATAAATAAAAACATCAGCTGATGAAGATTGTGAACAAAAATAGCTTTGGCTTAGATTGTTAGCGCCAAAACTGCTCTTCAGAATCTTTTTGAATATAATCCAATTGAATTTGTATTTAAGTCAAATATCAACACGCGTTCAGTTCTGAATGATTGGTTACCTGCATTAGAAAGGGCAAAAACCAATGATATGGTGATAATAAATTTAAATGTCCGCGAGGTAAAGCTTCATTGAGTCGAATCAAATGAACCTTGAGATATAATTCGTATTGTTTGAATTCATCGAACTACTGTTCTCATCTTGAGAGTGACTTTCACAACATTTCGGTCGACATAACCTCCGATCTTCTTCAGGTGTATCTTGTCGAACTCGGGAATTTGGACAGAATTTCAAGCGAAACCCTTTATTTACTTCAAGGGGGTAGCATTCTCTTGTTCCGTCAGCCATGACTGGATAGAGGTCCTAAGTATTTCACAAGTATATTTTTTCGGTCGCCCACACTGAAGATTGAACATTCAACCTTCAGGAGAATATCACTTTTTATAATTGATTTTTTCAAAGGAGTCTAATCTTGCAGACAGTTCTAGTACGAATTTTAGAAGCGTTAAACCTATTTTTATTTCTATTTCTCTATTCATTACTAATTTACTACTGTGGTCTGTTAACTTCATAGTTAACGTTATTTTTGCAGTGCTATAGTGCTACTGTATTTCTATTTAACTATTTATTACTAATTATTACTATATATTAACGTATATCTCTCTATATATTAATGTTTTTACTTATTACTTGCATATATTATCTATTGTTTATAATTACTGGTTCCCATATCGTATTATATTCTTTACTAAGTATACTTAGTAATTGGTTATTCCCCAGCATATGAAACGTTGCGATATCATGTAAAGACTGATGAAGGATTTGTTACAAGTGACCAAAGTCAAAACTACAAAGAATGATATGGTTATGCTAAAGTTTTGGGAAAAAAGGTCAACATTTAATGTATAAGAAATGCAGAAGAATTTTTCAGGATGCATCTATGTCGTTTGATGAAGGTGGATGAGGAATTGTCAAGTCCAAGGAATAAAGAAAATCCTTCAAATGAGATGAATGATGTGTTGAAAGAGAAAGATGACAGACAATATAATAACAATTCTTGCAATAGAAAAGAAGTGAAAGACAACGGTATAAAAAACAAGTAGAAACGAAGTTGTAAAATATAGATAGAAAAGAAATGGTTATGAGTAGAGCTAGGACAACAGCATATTCATTTCATTGCTTCGACTCTCGAATGTGTATCCATTGATATTTTATATGCTTTTATATAGAGTGATGTGGTTCTCGGTTGATTAACTGTGTCGGATATATACTCGAGAGTCAAAACAATGAAAAGAATATGCTGTTGTCATAACCCTAGTTATGAGCACACAATGAAAGTCAAGGAAAAAATATAACCATTGGCTAAATATAAAATCAGAAGCAGAGAATGAAAATCAGTTGTAGCAATTTCGATAATGTAGAGAACTTTGTCAAGTTATAGAGAGAGTGGGTTATCAGTAGGGCTATGGTAACGGCATATTCTTTTCATTCTTTTGACTCTCAAGTATATACCCGACGCAGTAAGACACAGTTAATCAACCAAGAACCACATCAGTCTATATAAAAACATATAAGATATTAACGGATATATACTCAAGAGTCAAAACAATGAAAAGAATATGCTGTTGTCATAGCCCTAGTTATCAGGAACATACAGTTTTGCTTACTTTAGAACAAGTACAAGGAGAAGGCGTGATTGATATAAAGAATAAAAAATAGAAATTTCATATGGGGCAGAAATGTATATCAATAAGGTGGGTGATAGCAGAAAAATTTATGAATGACAAAGAGATAATGAAAGCTCATCTTGTTGCATGTGATTATGAAAAAGATTCACATAGCTTCAAAACAGATTCACCAACGTGCAGCTGTGAGGTCATGTGTCTCGTATTGTTAACGACCTCGGTTATGTCTCATAGCAGATGGAGACTTGCTTTTACCTCAGTATTTCTGTAAGGAAAGATGCTGGATAGAGAGGTATTTCTTAGACCACCATCTGATGTGTGTCGAAAATCACAAGTATAGAAGCTGAAAAGATACATTTAAGGTTTGAATGATTCACTGTGTTCATAGTACAAGTGAGTTAATCATAAATTAACTCACTTGAAAGGATTGTTGAGTGTGTGGGAATTGAAATTCCCAGGCTAACTCGATTGTCACCCTTTAACTCTGGTAACCGGAGAGCAACACAGCCACGTCATTTCCTGCTTCTTATATTTCTCCCTCTTTTCTGCTGAACCCTCGACCAGTGCAGATGTGACGATATCGCACTCCTGATTGGCATGGTCACCCAACCAACTCTCCTAACTACCTATCAGCCTCAACCGCAAGTAACGTTACTCCTTTCTCAACGAACTCTTATTCTTACTATCTATATATTTATTCTTTCCTCGCATGTATATTTATGTAAATAAATCTACATTCTTTCACTAATATATATTGGTATGTTTTCGCCATCATTATGCGACCTTTTGCTTTTTAATCACTCTACCATTCAATGCATTAAACAATACTGAGAATCGGATCCCAATTACATAAACAGGACATCCTGTCCCTCTACAAGTGCATACGACATTGTTTCTTTGGCATGATGATGGCGACTTGATAGGCACTCTTCAATACATATAGATGAGTTCATATTCTGTGAAAAATGATCTATTTCAGAATGATTTGATAAGAGAATTGAAAAATTGGAAAGTACGAAAGTGGAACATTTAAATTTTAGGGATTGAATGCTAAGTAAACAGAAAATGAGATTATTATATATTATAGATCAAAATCTATATACTTCAACTGTACCCCCAAGAAATTGTATTGCAGTGAAATTCCAAAATTAATATATTGAATTTCAAGTAAAACCAATGGTATCTATTGAATTATGGTGTCACAGTATTGAACATGTTCAAACCATTACGAAAAACGATAAGGTAGATAATTAATTTTTAACGAAAATAGTTATAGAAGACAATTTGCAAAAATTTAGTTTTACAAAAAAAAAAAATACTCAGAGTTCTAATTGTAATAAAAGGAAGGCAAATATATTTTGAAAATTGAACATTTTTAACCAATTTAGCAAAACTTAATTTTCGCTAATTGTCTTCGAAAACTGTTTTCATTGATACTTAATTTTCTACCTTATCAGTTTTCGTAATTTTTGGATATTTTCATTACTGCGACATGACAATTCAGATGTACAGAAATGAAGATTATTAAGGAAAATATAATGAAGTGAGTCGAAATGAGAAAAGAGAGCTAAAGAGATCGACAGATCAAATGATGTGCATATCCACCCAAACTCGACCAGATATGTTGTTTGATGTGTGTAGAATGAGCACACAGGTGGCATATCTTTTCCTAATGGAGAATGAACAATATTGGAAAATATTGCAAAATCATCAAAAGCAAAGTTACTTTTTGATGTAAACAAATCACAAATAAAGTTATAATCAAAGACAGGTGGCATATCTTTTCCACAACCTTCAGATCTGAATATTGTTTGTTATTCATATGCAACCTATGCTAGTCTAGAGGATGGATCCTCACACGGTGGTTTTATTGACTTTGTGTAGTGACAGGATGAAGAGAATGGTTTGCAGATGCTGGTCATCAGAAAAACTTTTCCATGTAACAAAAAAGTCTATTAGCCTCACCGACTCTTCCACTTAGTGAAGCAACTGATGCTGGTATATTGATAGTCACCATGATTCAAGATATTCAAACTAACTAGATTGATTGAAGCTTTTATGAAATGCGTCGCAAATAGAGACGTTTAAGTCATCAAATCTTGTGATTGACCAATGTCTTTTAGTTGATGTGACCAGAGTGAAGGAAATGATAGATCAGAAATCGAGAACAGATCACAGATTGTCTGAAGATGGAAGGTTTTTCTGAAATTCTAAAAGACGTTGCGATGAATACTTGTCTTACTTTTTTTGCTTTATCTTTGATTTTTTAATGGAATTTTAATCTTCACAAGAAGACACCAGCAATGTTAAGTTATCTCCCTTTATATTAGATACAAGATTTCTGTTCCTTTGTGATAATTTTTTTTTTTTATCTCTCTTGCTTGTTGTTGTTGTTGGCTATTGATTGAGAAAACAAAAATGACGGTTTGGACAAACAAACGTGTTCCTAGGGTTAAATTTATGCAATAAGTAAACTAACACATATAACACTTTTAGACACCCACACATGCAGATCTTCTGCCCATTCTAAGTGCTCAATATATCCATGTTCTTAGCTATGTATTGCTTAGATAATAAATGCATGTATTTCACTCGGTGCATTTGCAGGTGTCCATACAAGTGTCTGTGCATCAATCAGTCGGCTGTCATTCTTTCGGTAAAGTATTATAATTGGTGTCCGAGAGATGGATATTCACCATTTTCAGACACTTGTCAGGAAATTAAAGGCACTTAAATAGTCATGAAGCAAAAGGACATTTCATTTATTAATAATTTGCCTACGTCAAATGTTTGACATCAGATTTCCATAGAACAGGAGAATACACAAACTATTCCACTGGAATAGTTAAGAAGATAAAGATGCGCAATGATGAAGTAAATATTTCCCCATGTGTCCTTTCTATTAGTCTTTACTCTGTTTACTTCTTGGAACGTTTGGTGGGGGGGGGGAGGGCTTGCTACTGAGGATGAAATCTGATCTTGATTCTCGATCATGTCCTCGCGCAAGAGGACCAAAGAACATTTTCTGAGATTTGGGAATCTAACCACTTTTGCGCCAAAGGAAATGACTAGCTAGAAACCAGTAGGAAAAACAATAACTTTAGTCTGAAGATTTGCGCAATAAATTTCTACAAATTGCAATTTTTTGTGAGCATCTATATGTTCCCACATGAAACCATTTCAAAGAAGGAATTAAAGTCTTATATTGTTAGTTTCCCAGATAACGCCGGAAACCTAATCGTAGGTGATTGTGAAGAGAAAAATGTTTGTATGGCAAAATAAAAAAGTTATCGAAACGAATTAGTTATTTTAGAGAGATAAAATATTAATATAACTGGAATTTTAAACAAACAGTAATTTTAACTAAAATAATAACAAATGGATTATGTGATAAAGATCAGGCGATTTAATTCTTTGAATTCTTTTAATTCTTTAGTGCTGCGTTATAAAGATAGAAACAACGATAGTTTATATATATATATATATATATATATATATATATATATATATATATATATACGTACTCGTAGAGGTAGTGAGGGGACAGAGTTAGCGACAGCTAACCATTCAACATAGGGTGAAGTGGAGGGTCGGTGGGGTGATCTTTAAGTGGACCGCCCCTGGTGACGTTTACTCTAGCTACGCTACCGAGATGAAGTCAGAGGTTGGTCTCGTTGGAGAGCAAACACAACGCGATATGTAGAGACAAGGAGAAACGTGCAACTCCAAAAGACAACGGAGCGTCAAGAAATAACGTTGCTTAGATATCACCCGAGTGTCAACTGTCGATTGTCGTTCCTCAGGAAACCTTGAAGCTTACACACCATCAGTTAAGATCTACTGACGAAAGAAAGGTGTTCCCTTACCTCTTTTAGACCTGATGTAACCCCCCACCCCACCCCGAAAGACGTTATACGTCTCTTGTTTATTCATCGTGTAACGAACTGTTTCTGTGTCTTATTGTCCGGTTTGTTGAACCGTTGTTAAACTGTATATGTACGCTACACACCGTTATGAATATATGTATAAATGTATATATAATTTGAAAATATATATACATATATGTATATATGTATATATCTGTACGTTACACACAGTTATGAATATATGTATATATCTGTACGTTACACACCATATGAATATATGTATAAATGTATATATAATTTGAAAATATATATACATATGTGTATATATCTGTACGTTACCCACCGTTATGAATATATGTATATATGTATATATAATTTGAAAATATATATATATATATATATATATATATATATATGTATGTATGTACGTTACACACCGTGCACGTACACTAGACATCATTACACTTATCGACAATTATGCATTCAATATTCTAGAGACGATACGGACGGTGATACACACATGACCACAAGACGATCACAAACACGTTATGCCTACATCATGTTATATGTTCACATTAAAAAAAACACTGCTCGAGAATTAAATAGACAACATTATATAGACCAGATATATAGCAGATTGTTATTTAGTGCGGTAAATACATACATTCATTACAAAAACGTTATATCTGACTATATAACAAAAGAAGTTGCGATTTTATGCCGATTTTTTTTTTTAATTGGTTTTGATGAAGATTCTTAACTTTTGCACTTTTAGTGATTTTCTCGGCATTTGAGCTAAGACTGCCGTGAAATATCTGTTATACACCTGGCTGGAAAAGGAGAGATTCTTCTTGTCTTGATTTTGATCTTTGTCACCTCCAGCATCTTTTTGGGAAGCTGGATATCCGCCACATAAAACATGATGTTTTGTCGGTAAATGATGAGATTATCATCTTAAAGATAATGCAATAAAAATTGTGTATATGCGGTAGAAATGGTTTTGTTTCTTTTAAAATGATTATATGATGAGTAATTTCCAGTCAAAATCTATTTAGTATTAGGCGTAAAAGCCGGGGAAAAAAACATATTTGAAATGATTAAATATGCAAATATAATTAAAGGTTTACCAAGATGGCGCCATACTTGCACCGGAAGTTGATTATCAGTATTATTAGTAGAGTATACCGCTCACGATTTAAAAAATGTTAAAACGTGTTTTTATTTTTCTATAACTACGTATTACTAAATTGATTTTAACTCCAAAACTTTCATCATGTCATAAAATGTATTGAACTAAAAGAAAACAATATTTTTCAGAAGTGCTGAATATGTAGAGTTTTATAAGTCAGATCATATAACTATTAGAAAAAGCCAACACAGATTAATTTACGTTTCAACGATATTAATATTCAAGACTATGTATATTATCGTCTATACACTCTTTTTTAATCGATTAAAAAAATAACTATTAAAGACGGCGATCTCCTCATTTACCCTCTGTCTCACTTTGCCCTCGAGAGGAGGCGCGTAAATAGAGACAAATTCTACTTTTTCCTGGTCTATAGGTTTCAATCGTAAAAAAAGTATTGACTCCATTAGCCTTTAGACGTGATTCTCATCTTTATTTCTTCTCTTTTCTACTATTTTTCTATCTTTTTAATACTATAAAAAGAGCTCTACCACAAGGGGAGATAACTTTAGCAAAAATAAATAAATGCTTGTTAAAACAGTTGTTGGTGTTGTTAGATATTTATTTACTTACCTGTGCTTCATCAAAACAATAACGGTCTGGATTGTTCTCTATCCTACGCCGTACTAATTCAGCAATTGTACTATCCACATTCACGGGGTTATGACAACCTGGTGCCAGGAATTCCCTGTAGATAAAAACAATATGCATATATAAATTTGTAATTCATAATTTTCAGATTTTTTTTTTTCATTTTGGTTATTTGATGTCACAAAGTTTTAGACATTTTCCTTCAGACAAATATATGAAATATTCTTCTGAAATATTGGTGAAATTTGGAAATAAAAATATATACATTTCTTATTGAGAGAGAGAAAATACAATATTGAGATCCTCAGAATATTCAATGATCTCTCTGATGACATCCTTGGTTTATTGAAAAGGCATATTTTGGGAAATTCCTAAAATATTAAAAAAAATAACTTCTAAACTTATATTGTAACAATAGTTAGCCGTAGTTAAAAACGAAACTTTCCACACAAGCTTAGATGAAGTAGAAAAACGAAACATTCCTTTAGGAGTAAACTAACCTAGGTGCCCGGCGTTGCTCGGGTGTTTGGAGATGTGTTGAGCAAAAAAAAAAAAAAAGTGGTAGTAGACAGGCAGGCTCGAACCCGTACCGCGAAGGAGGAAAAGAACGTGAAAAAAATAACGTGATGTCTTTGCTGTTGCGCCCATCGCCAAACCGGAAGTGAAGTAGGTTTAAATTAAGGCTAGTCAATCGAAAAGAGGCGATGACTTTTGAAAATATCGGCGAAAAAAGCGACCCCTCCCTGTATAAAAGTACCCAGTTGAGAATGAAAGAATTAATGCTTTTGGACATTTTTTCGATATTTATCGTCCGAAGGGTAGAGCTTCAAAATGATACCGATATCGTGAAATTACGTCGCCTCTATCAAAGGTTTTGGATATACATATATACATATATTTAAACAGACAGGTGAGATTTATATTATAGATTAGCGGGGGGAGGGTACCCGGCGTTGCCCGAGTGTTTGGAGGGGGTGGGGGTGTTAATGAAAACCTAAGAATAATCGAAGTAAAAAAAGAAAACAGAAAGCGGGGGTACCCGGGCGGTGGGGGGAGGGTAATCAAAACATCGAAAAAAACACAAAAAAAAACTAACGTAAGGCAAACGAATGATGTTAAATATAAAAATCGAAAAAACAAAAGAGAAAACAGAAAAACGAAGTTAAAACTAACCTTCCCCCCAAAAAAAATGTGAAAATGGCTTAAATAAGCCTGTTTCGATATTAAAATTTAAAAAATCGGTAGGTACCCGGGTGTTTTTGGGTGTGTGGTCGGGGTTGGGGGTGTTAATGAAAACCTAAGAATAAGCGAAGTAAAAAAAAATAAACAGAAAAACGAACGTTACGTGAAAATAGCTGAAATAACACTGGTTCAATATTTAAATTTAAAAAATAAAAAAAAAAAAAGACATCTCACACCACGATTCAAACTCAAAACGTTTAGATAACGAACCACCGCGCTAACCAACTGAGCTAACGCGACGTACATGAAATTTAGTCAGTTTTTCAACTATTTAAAGTAAATCAGGTCATGACGTCATCTGACGCATGTGTAGAACCGGTCGTCGTCAAGAGAGTACCGTTTTTGTTGACCTCACCCCCCCCCCCCCCGTCGAAAATTGTCGACTTCAGGGTGAAAAACAATGAACGTTTTTGGCCAATTTAAAGGATGGAGCTTCAATATGATACCGAGTTTGTGAATTTTCGTCGTGTCTGTTGAAAGTTTTTAGCGGACACACAAACACACATACAAACGTACAAACATACATACATACACACATTTTCGCTTTTATATTTATAGATAAGAATTAGAGCAACAGGTTACAAATTTTGCATCACAGGCAAAAGATTTTCATTGATATATAGCAACATTTTCTCTTATTTTGTAGGCTTCTTGTTCGTGATGTCAGATCCTAACACATAACCTCACTTCTAACCTTTAACTTTATTGTGGTCCTGGTCAGGCATCATAATATTAAGGTGAAAGTGTCTTGGTGTTCACTACGAGCGGTTAAACTGCGAGTGTGCTCTCCGCTCGACAGTAGAAATGTCTGGCTTTCATAGAGCCAGGCGAATCCATATTATCACGAATATAGGGGTGTTAGCTACCCCAGAACAAACTTCTAACATAAATTTCCGCTTTTCTGCTAAACCTGACACACACAAAACCAAATATTACTATAATAATTAGGATCTACAATTTCAACATAACAAGAAACAATTTTGTAAAAATGTAACGACCGTTTTAAAGCTGAGAATAGTTTTCGACATGATATTAGATGATGCAGAATAGTGACTGAAAATGAAATAAAAAAGTTAATAAGATAAATATGAACACATTTTACTAACTGCTTAGTCAAGGCATTGTTTGGCAAGCCACAATATTTATCAACAGAAACCTAAATAATAATTTAAAAAAACATGTAGACATAATCGTTTCAGATTTGAAAACTATGAAATTGCAATCAACAACAAAGTAGGCCGTTTGCACGATTACTTGGAGCTCAAAAGAAGTGGATGCTCACACATAATCGAGTTGGAAATAATACAATGGATCAATACATGTATACAGAAGATCTGTGTAGAATATGTTTAAATGAAAAGCTTTAATTCTTTTTTATTTTAAAGATTCCCAAAAACGTAGTAAACTGTAGAAGCAAAATAGCAATAAACTGTAGAAATAGAATAAACATTACTCTAGAACATTATATACATGACAAATACAAGAGTAAAATAAATAATACACGAAACGACATTCATATCTAAAACACTCTATGAAAACCCCCAATACTAATGATTACTACAATACTATCTCATTGATTACTGTACACGCAATAATCCTTATCCCTGAGTGGCCTTCGGGCCTTGATAAGTGGTGACCTCCATGTAAAAAAAAAAAGCAGAAATGAGTAACAAGATCAATAGAAAATAAATTGATCCAATCATGTGCAACGTGTTACCAATATTCTAATATTCTAATTTTTCACTTTTGATATCTTTTCACTTTTCTGCATCATCTAATATTTTTTGGAAAACTATTTATTCTCAGCTTTCGTTATATTTTACAAAATTGTTTCCAGTTTTTTAGAAATTGTAGATCCTTCGAATTAACTATCAGCAAAATCTCAAATCTTCACTGTTGATGCGAACATGTCTTCATAGTGAAAATACAAGAAGATATTAATCGCAACAACAGAACTTTTATACTTAAATGTATACAAGAAAAAATTATACCAAAAAGTAATACTATTTCCATTATTTTCATCATTCATATATATATACATACACGCATATATACATATATACACATACACATATATTTACACACAGATATATACATACACACATATATACACAGACATATATCTACATATATATGCATACACACACACATATATATATTATACATGATGATGGCAGCGAATTCGTTTTCAAACATTGCCATTACTTGATATAGCACAAAAAAAAAATATACAGAAACACGAAAACAAATCAGTGATGGGCCGCACGAAGGTGCCTTTTAAGCCCTGCCAAACTCTGGCATTCTTTGGCACACACTGTGCAGACATGTGCGCTACTAGCAGCACGTTTTTGATGGTCACTTCAATGTATAATCAAATGCTGCTTCAAACCACCAGCTGTTTTGTACGTCCGCCCACAGTTGACACGGATTAGATCTGGAAACACAAGACTGCTTTGTGACCCACGGCGCTGATGAGTAGTCTGGTGGCTCATCATCCCAGCTCTTCTCAGATATAATCTTCCGCACACCTTACACTCTAGACCAATTTGGCGTCCCCGCCTATCCACTGCTCCTTTCACCCTCCCTTTCTGGATATCACATTTCAGCCGCTCATACTGGATTCGATCTGCCTTAAACTTGCCCACACCTCCACGCAAGATCCTTCTCCCTCCATTCGCCATGATCCAAAGCAAGACTCTCCCAGGTTCTTTCATCTATCTCACATTTTTTTAAGGTGGACCTCAAACAATCTTTGAATCTCATTTTAGGCTTTTGAGCCAGATGTCTTCCCTCGGCGAGCTCGCCATAAAGGAGTTGTTTGGGAAATCGACTAACATCCTCACCACATGTCCACTCCATCTCAGTCTATGTTTGGTAATGCGAGCTTCAATGCTTAGATATTGGGTCCGTCCAAGCACCTTCACATCACTGACATACATTTGGCAACCCACACCTAAGATTCGTCGTAGGCACATCTGAAACCGCTCGAGACGTCTTAAATGCTTCCTGTATGTTGTCCAAGTTTCACAGGCATAGAGAAGAGCAGACACAATGCATGCGGTATAAACCTTCATGTTTGTTGGCAGTGAGATCCCATGACAGCTCCACAAACGCCTGTCCAACTTTCCAAAGGCATCACTTGCCCTGCTGATCCGTAACCATACTTCATCATCCAGGGTGCCGGACATACTCAGTGTGCTACCCAAGTATACAAACTTAGTGACAACCGCTATCCTTGACCCACAGATATAAACTGATGGCTCATAGTATGGCATGCCTGGAGCCGGCTGATACATTAAGACAGTTTTTTTTCAGATTGATAATCAGGCCCAATGCGCTGCAGGCAACTGCAAAGGCATCCACAAGATACTGCATATCAGCCACCATATGAGCCACCAGCTCACAGTCATCCGCATAGAGCAAGTCACGGATCATGTTGGTGAGTACCTTTGTACTTGCATTGAAGCGCCTAATGTTGAACCCCTCCCCCAGTAGTTTGGTAACGAATATAAACACCATTAGAGCAACCCCCAAATGCCATCTGAAAGACCATGGTGAAATATAACGCAAGAGTGTGGGTGCTGGAATGTCTCCCTGCTTAACACCATTTTCTACTGAGATAGGATCAGCCAGCTTTCCCCCAACGTTGATCACAGTCTTCATATCATCGTGGAAGAGCTTTAAGATGATTACAAACTTGTCAGGACAGCCAAGCTTTTTCAGAATCTCCCACAAAGCATCCCTATTGACTGTATCAAAGGCCTTGGTTAAATCGATGAACACCTGATACAGACCCTTTTGCTGTTCTATACATTTCTTCTGTAGTTGCCTGGCTGTAAAAATCATATCCACTGTCCCTCAACATCTTCTGAAACCACACTGCGACTCAGGCAAAACATCGTCAGCAATGTGCTCCAGCATTCTATCTAGCATGATCTTACAGAGCACCTTACCGACTACTGACAGCAAAGAGATGCCTCTATAGTTTCCACATTCATCTCTGGTACCCTTCCCCTTATATAGCATCATCATCAATGCATCCTGTTAATCCTGTGGAACACACTCATCCCGCAAGCAGTCTGCAACAAGTCCACTAAGCGTTGCATCATCTTGGGCCCAGAACATTTAAAGATCCCTGCATGCAAACGATTCAGGTCAGGAGACTTTCCATTGTTCAGCTTAGGGACAGCTGCTTCAACCTCTTGGAGAGAAGGAACCTCTGCCAAGATATCCTTGACTGGATTTCTAGGAATCGACCTAACAAACTCCTGATCAACAACGTAAGAAAGCCTGTTCAGGAGGTCATCAAAATGCTCCCTCCATCTATGAAGAATGTCCATAGCGTCTCGAAGAAGATCCCCACCATCCCTCAAGCGCAAAGGAGTGATAGGTGATCTGGATGGTCCGTAAACTGCACGCAGTAGGCTGTATAAGACCTTGGTGTTGCTCGAATACATATATATACATACACACACAGATATATACTAGCATGGATACCCAGCGTTGTCGGGGTCGACATGAAGTCCGCCCCCCCCCACAAGAAGTACGGGACAAACTCTCCATCAGATATTTCGGCAGAAGGAACATGAAGAGAAGCTATTCTATGGATATTGAGCACCTTTTTATGACTATATATCAGTTTACGCAAATTTCTTTAATGCTGCCTCAGTCTAGAAAGATTTGTCTTTACGGTCCGTTGCAACGAAAACAAACTGTAAATAATTCAGTTTCAAAAATACCAAAGTAGAATTTGTGTTAACCGAAATACACGTTTTTATGTTATAAGAATGAAGAGTTATGACTTATTGTGTTTTTAAAAGAAGAAAAAAAAAGTTTTTAACGGGGTGGGGTAGGGTATATTTCTGCCATTTTAAAGCTATGAAGGCCAAAAAAAAAAAAACTGTTTTGCTCATTAGCTTTGTTTTTTTTACTGAAACTGGTTCTCCCAAACCTCATCTTTTTAATCAATTTTTGAACAAAAAGAAAAATCACCACACTATTTTCACACATTTCCATTAAAAAAAAAAATTCCTGGATACTTTTCCATTTTCTATTAAAGCTCTGTGAGCAAGATTAAAGACATTGGTGGGCCGTGGTTTGAAGAGCCCTGGCCTAGTTGGATGGGTATTTAGCTAGTGTATACTTACTTGTATATGTCTAAAACTCTGGTGTGTACTTCTCGTAAAGGTAAACCTTTAAGATCTTTACAGGCTAACCAAAATCTGAAAGAAAAAAACAAAGGAATAGGATATTAGACTCAACATTATATCAACTTTGTCTAAATAAATCCAACAATTCTTTATATATATATATATATATATATATATATATATATATATATATATATATATATATATATATATATCATTAAATAAAATAGACTTTTTTTGTCTATTAATTCTATTTTTGATCCTTCCCAACTTCCCAATAATGGTCTTTTCTTCTGGCAGGGACTGGCTGATGTAATCGCCATATTTATCGTAAGTCTGAGTACTTTCTAATCCTTCTTGATTCATCTTCAGGGATAAACTAAGCTAACTGGTTTTGAACAACTTATATATTTTTTATAACGTGTATATACAGATTACACACCTACACCTACTCCACATATAAAAATATTCTATAAATATCAAATGCATTATGATTATATAATAGATGAAAAATTATTTAAAAATATTAATAAAAATGTGCAACCTATAGACCCAAACAAAAAATAAAATCAATGATTTACTATAAATTTAAGACCTCTAACCTAATTATAATTATTAAATTGGTGCAAAAATAATGACATTATTTTTGCACCAACTTAATAATAACTTCTCCCTCTTGACTAAGTTGCTTGATAGGACTAAGTTCATGAATTCAAATTCCCTTTGGGAGACTGTATCTCCGACAATAAAGGTGAAAATATATACATAGGTTTGACTACTACCACTTTGTTGAGGAGGTTAACGATGCATCGCTCTGAAAGCAGTGCTATATTTAGCCACTTGATTAATCTACATTCCCGTCCCTTGTCTTAATTCAGGAAGATTTTTGTTGACAACACATCCTATACTTAAACAGATTAATAATAAACAAAAACTTGAAATACCAGAGGCATTATTAATAAAAATTAAAAAAAACTACTATTAATTAAAAAAACTTTACCAACAGTAGTAATAACCTGAAATATTTGTAACCTTATTAAAATAAAGTAAACAAATGAAAAAAATATTTTATTTAATGAAATATGCCTAAGAGAAAAAATGTGGTCTAAATATACAAATACGATTCCAATATTTTTACCAATACCGATTCCATTAAAAGTTCTGATTTTTCCAAGTGCCGATTTTAATTAATCGTCCCAACACTAATATATATATATATATATATATATATATATATATATATATATATATATTTTATTTTTTATTACTGTATATTTCTGTTAAGTTACATTATTGTTTCAGCTACCCGGCCGTTTTTTTGGCCGTCTGTAGCTTCCTCAGACTTTTACAGAAATGTTCGTTATGATGGGATGAAAGAGTGAATGATGTCAGGGGAGGGGGTGCGAGAAGAGCGGAAAAAAGAGGAAGGGAACAAGGGGGAAAGGTGGGAGGGGGTGATTGGTATGTCGGTAATGTTTTAGTTTTGGAGTTTAAGGACCCTAGGTGGTTGTGGGTGGTGTAACTTAACAGAAAGATACGGTAATAAAAAATAAATTGTGTAAATTTATCAGTATTTACTTCAACAGTGCTCAATACATAGGTAGAGCCAGGTAGTAAGTTATGAAAGTCATTTTTTTATTACTTTTTAAATTATTACTATTGCGTCCAATATAATATAATAATTACGAAATATGCATTCATTAAAATATCATATTTAAGTGTATTTTACGACCGGGAGATATTAGGCGGCCTGCAAATATATATATATATATATATATATATATATATATATATATATATATATATATATATATATATATATGGTGTCCCAATAAAATGTATACCCTCTTTAAATGTCCATAACTCCAACATTTACTATAATTTTTTTTTTCATATGTAAATAATGGCTGAAGCAAGACTTTAAGAAAAAAAGTCTAAATTGCTAATGGAAGACTGTGAACATAACTGAAGTGCAAAAACGTTTTAGATGCACCAACAATGTTTACAATTACTCGTTTTCAAGGTAAGTTTTAGTAAGAAGGAACAGTTAAAAATGTCCCTAATCTGGAAAAACACGATCATCAGCCAGCGTCACAAAAGCAAGAGGAGTCTTTGAGAGATTTCATCAATCGTCCAGAAAATCTGGTCAGCAATCAGCCCAAGAGACAGGAGTTCCAAAAATTTGGATTCAACCAGCGAGCATTGTCAGCTATGTATGGATCACAGTGGTCTCCAAATTGAACACTTTTGATAATTGGATGGTTTCTATATTTTTTCAGTGTTTTAAATTATTTTTTTATGATCATTTAAAGAGTGTATATATATATATATATATATATATATATATATATATATATATATATATATATATATATCTGGCTGAAACTACCGTCAATAATTTTCCCCACTCTCTATCTGTGCCTAAATCCAAACGTAGATTCCATGAGCAAAGCTTCTTTCTTAGAACTGCACGCCAGTGGAACTCTCTGCCTGTTTCCCACCTGACTACAACTTGGATGGCTTCAAGTCCAACATAAACAAACTCCTGACAAACCGCCCCCTTAAGTAAGACACTCTATCAAACTTCCAATACTAATGATTACTACAATACTATCTCATTGATTACTGTACACGCAATAACCCTTATCCCTGAGTCGCCTTCGGGCTTTGATAGGTGGTGACTCCCATGTAAAAAAGAAAAAGAAAATTTCATTGTGACACCCTGCGAGCCAGTATCCACTATTCGACTGTATATGGATTACTGTTGCAACATCAAGGAAGTAAGGAAGAATGTCTAACTTAATAGATCCCACACTGTCTACCAAGCTCCTGGCCCTGTCTTATTACCCTGTGCTTGTTTTATGAGTACTTCCACAGAATGTGTTCTGAAATACTAACAGTATTTCTGCCCCCTCAGCTAAAATACTATCCAACTAATCCAGATAGCAGCAACATCTCACTCCTTTGTTGTAGATGTCCCCAAATGCTAGAAAACTTATGTGTTAATATATTTTTACCAGTTTATCTGCAGTCAGTATTTTAAGTGACTCACATACGATAATGTGCCTTATAGTTTAATATGTTTTCTTTTACCGAATCTGTTCTGGCATTGTGCCATCTTTCCATTGGGCAATGCCGGTATATGGGCCCTGCTAGTTACTTATAAAAACGACTTGTATAATTTTTTTATTTGGTAATATTTTAGGTAATTCCACTAAAACTAAATATACTGCTGAGATAATCCCTTTCACTCCACTCACTCTGGGTTGAATAAATGCATTTTGATTTTAGATTTAGTGCACTGAATCCATTCTGTTGAATTTATACAAATGTCAGTTTATGCTTCTTTAAACATTCCTTATTTTAATTAAGTTTTAATCAAAAACAAATGCGGCGAATTCTTGAAGTAGCCTTTTTCTTTTACAAACGGCTTATTATGTTGAGAACTTGCCATAAAACTGAAGATAGAGCAGAGATAGACAAGCAACATCTTTTCTGTAGAAAAAAAGAATGTAAGGAGAAAAAGGTGTTTTATTTTACAACATATCAACTGGTTGTAGTATATCATCATTTTGTAGCGACTTCATCTATATAATATTCTACCTGTTTCTTCCTTAGTCCGTACGTTACGCTTTCAAAAAGGCTAAATACGATTTTTGAAGGAAAAACTACTTTAAAAAAAAGGCCAAATTTATGAAATTTGGTTTGAAAAAGCCAATCTGACAACCCTGGACTCGTAGTAAGTGAAGAAAGAAATCAGCGATGTATTACATATAAAAGGGAACATTCAAAAGAAACAGAACCCCCCAAAATAACATTGTCTGCCAAGAGCTGCTAGACTAACCCTTGCTTCTCCTAATTTGTGCCTCAGTCCTCGTTTAGAATGAGTGATTTTTCTGACAAAAGGGGAAAAAGCTGTATTCTATGTTGGCATATTTGTGCATGTGTAGTCGTCTGAAATGTCGGAAATTTTCTGTTTCTATATCTATCCTTGTAAACATGTCACCTATAGGGGTGCTGGAGGTAAACGTTTTACTGGGCTGGCGTTACGCCTGATAGTCAGGGACCTAAACTTTGGATTAACTACTATGGAAGCCATCCTATCAGCAAGGTGCAAAGTACTAGAGCTGCTGTATTGGATGAATGGATTCTGGACCATGCAGTAGCTTCTGGTGAGGCTTCTCGATGCCATATAAGTGGGTACTTATTATGGTTTTACCGTACAAAAAAGTAGTGGTGGATGTCCTTTTCTCTTCCCTGAAGCCTCACAGAAAAGACGTTGCAAGCCTGTCTCTGCTTTATCATTATTTTCTTGGTAAGTGGTAGTCTGAGTTCCAAACTATGGATCCCTCCTTGCCTGACTTTCATGAAGAATACTCGTCTAGCTATAACCACTATAAATAATTTCCCCCACTCTTTATCTGTACGTAAACCAAAATGTAGATTCCATGAACAAAGTTTCTTTCTTAGAACTGCATGCCTGTCGATCTCTCTTCAGTTTCCTTGCTTTCTAACTGACTGTAATATGGTCGTCTTCAAGTCCAACGTAAACAAATTCTTGATGAGCCGTCCCCTTAAGTAATCCAATTTACCAAATTTCTACTACTAACGATTACTACGATATTGCTTCATTAACCCTTATTCTCGAGTGGCCTCCACGCCTTGATAAGTAGTGACTCGTTTATGAAAAAAATTATTAATTTATCTCATTTGGGTCAGTTCTACATTTAAAATATAATGCGTGCGATTTTCATAGAAATATAATAAACTCATATTTATTGCAAGTTATTGATTTTTCTGTGCCCCCACCCAATAATTTTCTGCACTAGCCAGCAAAATTTAAACTATATCAAAACATATTTGTTGATTAAATATATTTCTCATTCCAAGGAATTTCTGTGGGCCTTGCTAGTAAACAATGACATACACCGTATCTAACAAAATGGTTTTCGATCCTGATCTGAAATGATGACCTATACCAGATCTGTTGCCAACGTATCTAACAAAATAGTTTTTGATCCTGACCTGAAAGGATGACCTATACCAGATCTTTTGCTAACGTATCTAACAAAATGGTTTTCGATCCTGACCAGAAATGATGACCTATACCAGATCTGTTGCCAACGTATCTAGCAAAATGGTTTTCTATCCTGATCTGGAATGATGACCTATACCAGATTTGTTGCCAACGTATCTAACAAAATGGTTTTCGATCCTGATCTGAAATGATGACCTATACCAGATCTGTTGCCAACGTATCTAACAAAATAGTTTTCGATCCTGACCTGAAATGATGACCTATACCAGATCTGTTGCCAACGTATCTAACAAAATGGTTTTCGATCCTGACCAGAAATGATGACCTATAACAGATCTGTTGCCAACGTATCTAACAAAATGGTTTTCGATCCTGATCTGAAATGATGACCTATACCAGATCTGTGTCCAACGTATCTAACAAAATGGTTTTCGATCCTGATCTGAAATGATGACCTATACCAGATCTGTTGCCAACGTATCTAACAAAATGGTTTTCGATCCTGACCTGAAATGATGACCTATACCAGATCTGTTGCCAACGTATCTAACAAAATGGTGTTGGATCCTGACCTTAAATTACGACCTATTTTAGATCTGTTGCCAACGTATCTAACAAAATGGTTTTCGATCCTGACCTGAAATTATGACCTATACCAGATCTGTTGCCAACGTATCTAACAAAAAGGTTTTCGATCCTGATCTGAAATGATTACCTATACCGGATCTGTTGCCAACGTATCTAACAAAATTTTTTTCGATCGTGACCTGAAATGATGACCTATACCAGATCTGTGTCCAACGTATCTAACAAAATGGTTTTCGATCCTGACCTGAAATGATGACCTATACCAGATCTGTTGCGAACGTATCTAACAAAATGGTTGTAGATCCTGATCTGAAATGATGACCTATACCAGATCTGTTGCCAACGTATCTAACAAAATGGTTTTCGATCCTGACGTAAAATGATGACCTATACCAGATCTGTTGCCAACGTATCTAACAAAATGGTTTTCGATCCTGACCTGAAATGATGACCTCTACCAGATTTGTTGCCAACGTATCTAACAAAATGGTTTTCGATCCTGACCTGAAATGATGACCTATACCAGATCTGTTGCGAACGTATCTAACAAAATGGTTTTCGATCCTGATCTGAAATGATGACCTATACCAGATCTGTTGCCAACGTATCTAACAAAATGGTTTTCGATCCTGATCTGAAATGATGACCTATACCAGATCTGTTGCCAACGTATCTAACAAAATGGTTTTCGATCCTGATCTGAAATGATGACCTATACCAGATCTTTTGCCAACGTATCTAACAAAATAGTTTTCGATCCTGACCTGAAAGGATGACCTATACCAGATCTGTTGCCAACGTATCTAACAAAATGGTTTTCGATCCTGACCAGAAATGATGACATATAACAGATCTGTTGCCAACGTATCTAACAAAATGGTTTTCTTTCCTGATCTGAAATGATGACCTATACCAGATCTGTTGCCAACGTATCTAACAAAATGGTGTCGTATCCTGACCTTAAATGATTACCTATTCCAGATCTGTTGCCAACGTATCTAACAAAATGGTTTTCGATCCTCACCTGAAATTATGACCTATACCAGATCTGTTGCCAACGTATCTAACGTAAAGGTTTTCGATCCTGATCTGAAATGATTACCTATACCGGATCTGTTGCCAACGTATCTAACAAAATTTTTTTCGATCGTGACCTGAAATGATGACCTATACCAGATCTGTGTCCAACGTATCTAACAAAATGGTTTTCGATCCTGACCTGAAATGATGACCTATACCAGATCTGTTGCCAACGTATCTAACAAAATGGTTTTCGATCCTGATCTGAAATGATTACCTATACCAGATCTGTTGCCAACGTATCTAACAAAATGGTTTTCAATCCTGATCTGAAATGATGACCTATACCAGATCTGTGTCCAACGTATCTAACAAAATGGTGTTTGATCCTGACCTAAAATGATAACCTATACCAGATCTGTTGCCAACGTATTTAACAAAATGGTTTTCGATCCTGACCTGAAATGATGACCTATACCAGATCTGTTGCCAACTTATCTAACAACATGGTTTTCGATCCTGACCTGAAATGATGAACAATACCAGATCTGTTGCCAACGTATCTAACAAAATAATTTTCGATACTGACCTGAAATGATGACCTATACCAGATCTGTTGCCAACGTATCTAACAAAATGGTTTTTGATCCTGATCTGAAATGATGACCTATACCAGATCTGTTGCCAACGTATCTAACAAAATGGTTTTCGATCCTGACCTGAAATGATGACCTAGACCAGATTTGTTGCCAACGTGTCTAACAAAATAATTTTCGATCCTGACCAGAAATGATGACCTATACCAGATCTGTTGCCAACGTGTCTAACAAAATAGTTTTCGGTCCTGACCAGAAATGATGGCCTATACTAGATATGTTGCCAACGTATCTAACAAAATGGTTTTCGATACTGACCTGAAATGATGACCTATACCAGATCTGTTGCCAACGTATCTAACAAAATGGTTTTCGATCCTGATCTGAAATGATGACATATACCAGATCTGTTGCCAACGTATCTAACAAAATGGTTTTCGATCCTGATCTGAAATGATGACCTATATCAGATCTGTGTCCAACGTATCTTACAAAATGGTTTTCGATCCTGACCTGAAATGATGACCTATACCAGATCTGTTGCCAACGTATCTAACAAAATTGTTTTCGATCCTGATCTTAAATGATGACCTATACCAGATCTGTTTCAAACGTATCTAACAAAATGGTTTTCGATCCTGACCTGAAATGATGACCTATACCAGATCTGTTGCCAATGTATCTAACAAAATTGTTTTCGATCCTGATCTTAAATGATGACATATACCAGATCTGTTGCCAACGTATCTAACAAAATGGTTTTCGATCCTGACCTAAAATGATAACTTATACCAGATCTGTTGCCAACGTATCTAACAAAATGGTTTTCGATCCTGACCTGAAATGATGACCTATACCAGATCTGTTTCCAACGTATCTAACAAAATGGTTTTCGATCCTGATCTGAAATTATGACCTATATCAGATCTGTTGCCAACGTATCTAACAAAATGGTTTTCGATCCTGACCTGAAATGATGACCTATACCAGATCTGTTGCCAACGTATCTAACAAAATGGTTTTCGATCCTGATCTGAAATGATGACCTATACCAGATCTGTTGCCAACGTATCTAACAAAATGGTTTTCGATCCTGACCAGAAATGATGAACTATACAAGATCTGTTGCCAACGTGTTTAACAAAATAGTTTTCGATCCTGACCAGAAATGATGACCTATACCAGATCTGTTGCCAACGTGTCTAACAAAATGGTTTTCGATCCTGATCTGAAATGATGACCTATACCAGATCTGTGTCCAACGTATCTAACAAAATGGTTTTCGATCCTGATCTGAAATGATGACCTATACCAGATCTGTTGCCAACGTATCTAACAAAATGGTTGTAGATCCTGATCTGAAATGATGACCTATACCAGATCTGTTGCCAACGTATCTAACAAAATGGTTTTCGATCCTGACCTGAAATGATGACCTATACCAGATCTGTTGCCAACGTATCTAACAAAATAGTGTTGGATCCTGACCTTAAATGATGACCTCTTCCAGATCTGTTGCCAACGTATCTAACGTAAAGGTTTTCTATCCTGATCTGAAATGATTACCTATACTGGATCTGTTGCCAACGTATCTAACAATATTTTTTTCGATCGTGACCTGAAATGATGACCTATACCAGATCTGTGTCCAACGTATCTAACAAAATGGTTTTCGATCCTGACCTGAAATGATGACCTATACCAGATCTGTTGCCAACGTATCTAACAAAATGGTTTTCGATCCTGACCTGAAATGATGACCTCTACCAGATTTGTTGCCAACGTATCTAACAAAATGGTTTTCGATAGTGACCTGAAATTATGACCTATACCAGATCTGTTTTCAACGTATCTAACAAAATGGTTTTCGATCCTGATCTGAAATGATTACCTATACCAGATCTGTTGCCAACGTATCTAACAAAATGGTTTTCAATCCTGATCTGAAATGATGACCTATACCAGATCTGTGTCCAACGTATCTAACAAAATTGTGTTTGATCCTGACCTAAAATGATAACCTATACCAGATCTGTTGCCAACTTATCTAACAACATGGTTTTCGATCCTGACCTGAAATGATGAACTATACCAGATCTGTTGCCAACGTATCTAACAAAATAATTTTCGATACTGACCTGAAATGATGACCTATACCAGATCTGTTGCCAACGTATCTAACAAAATGGTTTTTGATCCTGATCTGAAATGATGACCTATACCAGATCTGTTGCCAACGTATCTAACAAAATTGTTTTCGATCCTGATCTGAAATGATGACCTATACCAGATCTGTTTTCAACGTATCTAACAAAATGGTTTTCGATCCTGACCTGAAATGATGACCTATACCAGATCTGTTGCCAATGTATCTAACAAAATTGTTTTCGATCCTGATCTTAAATGATGACATATACCAGATCTGTTGCCAACGTATCTAACAAAATGGTTTTCGATCCTGACCTAAAAGGATAACTTATACCAGATCTGTTGCCAACGTATCTAACAACATGGTTTTCGATCCTGACCTGAAATGATGACCTATACCAGATCTGTTTCCAACGTATCTAACAAAATTGTTTTCGATCCTGATCTGAAATGATGACCTATATCAGATCTGTTGCCAACGTATCTAACAAAATGGTTTTCGATCCTGACCTAAAAGGATAACTTATACCAGATCTGTTGCCAACGTATCTAACAACATGGTTTTTGATCCTTACCTGAAATGATGACCTATACCAGATCTGTTGCCAACGTATCTAACAAAATGGTTTTCTATCCTGACCAGAAATGATGAACTATACAAGATCTGTTGCCAACGTGTTTAACAAAATAGTTTTCGATCCTGATCTGGAATGATGACCTATACCAGATCTGTGTCCAACGTATCTAACAAAATGGTTTTCGATCCTGACCTGAAATGATGACCTATACCAGATCTGTTGCCAATGTATCTAACAAAATTGTTTTCGATCCTGATCTTAAATGATGACATATACCAGATCTGTTGCCAACGTATCTAACAAAATGGTTTTCGATCCTGACCTAAAAGGATAACTTATACCAGATCTGTTGCCAACGTATCTAACAACATGGTTTTCGATCCTGACATGAAATGATGACCTATACCGGATCTGTTGCCAACGTATCTAACAAAATGGTTTTCGATCCTGATCTGAAATGATGACCTATATCAGATCTGTTGCCAACGTATCTAACAAAATGGTTTTTGATCCTTACCTGAAATGATGACCTATACCAGATCTGTTGCCAACGTATCTAACAAAATGGTTTTCGATCCTGACCAGAAATGATGAACTATACAAGATCTGTTGCCAACGTGTTTAACAAAATAGTTTTCGATCCTGATCTGGAATGATGACCTATACCAGATCTGTGTCCAACGTATCTAACAAAATGGTTTTCGATCCTGATCTGAAATGATGACCTATACCAGATCTGTTGCCAACGTATCTAACAAAATGGTTGTAGATCCTGATCTGAAATGATGACCTATACCAGATCTTTTGCCAACGTATCTAACAAAATGGTTTTCGATCCTGACCTGAAATGATGACCTATACCAGATCTGTTGCCAACGTATCTAACAAAATGGTGTTGGATCCTGACCTTAAATTATGACCTATTCCAGATCTGTTGCCAACGTATCTAACAAAATGGTTTTCGATCCTGACCTGAAATTATGACCTATACCAGATCTGTTGCCAACGTATCTAACGTAAAGGTTTTCGATCCTGATCTGAAATGATTACCTATACCGGATCTGTTGCCAACGTATCGAACAAAATTTTTTTCGATCGTGACCTGAAATGATGACCTATACCAGATCTGTGTCCAACGTATCTAACAAAATGGTTTTCGATCCTGACCTGAAATGATGACCTATACCAGATCTGTGTCCAACGTATCTAACAAAATGGTTTTCGATCCTGACCTGAAATGATGACCTATACCAGATCTGTTGCCAACGTATCTAACAAAATGGTTTTCGATCCTGACCTGAAATGATGACCTCTACCAGATTTGTTGCCAACGTATCTAACAAAATGGTTTTCGATAGTGACCTGAAATTATGACCTATACCAGATCTGTTGCCAACGTATCTAACAAAATGGTTTTCGATCCTGATCTGAAATGATTACCTATACCAGATCTGTTGCCAACGTATCTAACAAAATGGTTTTCAATCCTGATCTGAAATGATGACCTATACCAGATCTGTGTCCAACGTATCTAACAAAATTGTGTTTGATCCTGACCTAAAATGATAACCTATACCAGATCTGTTGCCAACTTATCTAACAACATGGTTTTCGATCCTGACCTGAAATGATGAACTATACCAGATCTGTTGCCAACGTATCTAACAAAATAATTTTCGATACTGACCTGAAATGATGACCTATACCAGATCTGTTGCCAACGTATCTAACAAAATGGTTTTTGATCCTGATCTGAAATGATGACCTATACCAGATCTGTAGCCAACGTATCTAACAAAATTGTTTTCGATCCTGATCTGAAATGATGACCTATACCAGATCTGTTTTCAACGTATCTAACAAAATGGTTTTCGATCCTGACCTGAAATGATGACCTATACCAGATCTGTTGCCAATGTATCTAACAAAATTGTTTTCGATCCTGATCTTAAATGATGACATATACCAGATCTGTTGCCAACGTATCTAACAAAATGGTTTTCGATCCTGACCTAAAAGGATAACTTATACCAGATCTGTTGCCAACGTATCTAACAACATGGTTTTCGATCCTGACCTGAAATGATGACCTATACCAGATCTGTTTCCAACGTATCTAACAAAATGGTTTTCGATCCTGATCTGAAATGATGACCTATATCAGATCTGTTGCCAACGTATCTAACAAAATGGTTTTTGATCCTGACCTAAAATGATGACCTATACCAGATCTGTTGCCAACGTATCTAACAAAATGGTTTTCGATCCTGACCAGAAATGATGAACTATACAAGATCTGTTGCCAACGTGTTTAACAAAATAGTTTTCGATCCTGATCTGGAATGATGACCTATACCAGATCTGTTGCCAACGTGTCTAACAAAATGGTTTTCGATCCTGATCTGAAATGATGACCTATACCAGATCTGTTGCCAACGTATCTAACAAAATGGTTTTCGATCCTGATCTGAAATTATGACCTATACCAGATCTGTTGCCAACGTATCTAACAAAATGGTTTTCGATCCTGACCAGAAATGATGAACTATACAAGATCTGTTGCCAACGTGTTTAACAAAATAGTTTTCGATCCTGACCAGAAATGATGACCTATACCAGATCTGTTGCCAACGTGTCTAACAAAATGGTTTTCGATCCTGATCTGAAATGATGACCTATACCAGATCTGTGTCCAACGTATCTAACAAAATGGTTTTCGATCCTGATCTGAAATGATGACCTATACCAGATCTGTTGCCAACGTATCTAACAAAATGGTTTTCGATCCTGATCTGAAATTATGACCTATACCAGATCTGTTGCCAACGTATCTAACAAAATGGTTTTCGATCCTGACCAGAAATGATGAACTATACAAGATCTGTTGCCAACGTGTTTAACAAAATAGTTTTCGATCCTGACCAGAAATGATGACCTATACCAGATCTGTTGCCAACGTGTCTAACAAAATGGTTTTCGATCCTGATCTGAAATGATGACCTATACCAGATCTGTGTCCAACGTATCTAACAAAATGGTTTTCGATCCTGATCTGAAATGATGACCTATACCAGATCTGTTGCCAACGTATCTAACAAAATGGTTGTAGATCCTGATCTGAAATGATGACCTATACCAGATCTGTTGCCAACGTATCTAACAAAATGGTTTTCGATCCTGACCTGAAATGATGACCTATACCAGATCTGTTGCCAACGTATCTAACAAAATAGTGTTGGATCCTGACCTTAAATGATGACCTCTTCCAGATCTGTTGCCAACGTATCTAACGTAAAGGTTTTCTATCCTGATCTGAAATGATTACCTATACTGGATCTGTTGCCAACGTATCTAACAAAATTTTTTTCGATCGTGACCTGAAATGATGACCTATACCAGATCTGTGTCCAACGTATCTAACAAAATGGTTTTCGATCCTGACCTGAAATGATGACCTATACCAGATCTGTTGCCATCGTATCTAACAAAATGGTTTTCGATCCTGACCTGAAATGATGACCTCTACCAGATTTGTTGCCAACGTATCTAACAAAATGGTTTTCGATAGTGACCTGAAATTATGACCTATACCAGATCTGTTGCCAACGTATCTAACAAAATGGTTTTCGATCCTGATCTGAAATGATTACCTATACCAGATCTGTTGCCAACGTATCTAACAAAATGGTTTTCAATCCTGATCTGAAATGATGACCTATACCAGATCTGTGTCCAACGTATCTAACAAAATTGTGTTTGATCCTGACCTAAAATGATAACCTATACCAGATCTGTTGCCAACTTATCTAACAACATGGTTTTCGATCCTGACCTGAAATGATGAACTATACCAGATCTGTTGCCAACGTATCTAACAAAATAATTTTCGATACTGACCTGAAATGATGACCTATACCAGATCTGTTGCCAACGTATCTAACAAAATGGTTTTTGATCCTGATCTGAAATGATGACCTATACCAGATCTGTTGCCAACGTATCTAACAAAATTGTTTTCGATCCTGATCTGAAATGATGACCTATACCAGATCTGTTTTCAACGTATCTAACAAAATGGTTTTCGATCCTGACCTGAAATGATGACCTATACCAGATCTGTTGCCAATGTATCTAACAAAATTGTTTTCGATCCTGATCTTAAATGATGACATATACCAGATCTGTTGCCAACGTATCTAACAAAATGGTTTTCGATCCTGACCTAAAAGGATAACTTATACCAGATCTGTTGCCAACGTATCTAACAACATGGTTTTCGATCCTGACCTGAAATGATGACCTATACCGGATCTGTTGCCAACGTATCTAACAAAATGGTTTTCGATCCTGATCTGAAATGATGACCTATATCAGATCTGTTGCCAACGTATCTAACAAAATGGTTTTTGATCCTTACCTGAAATGATGACCTATACCAGATCTGTTGCCAACGTATCTAACAAAATGGTTTTCGATCCTGACCAGAAATGATGAACTATACAAGATCTGTTGCCAACGTGTTTAACAAAATAGTTTTCGATCCTGATCTGGAATGATGACCTATACCAGATCTGTTGCCAACGTGTCTAACAAAATGGTTTTCGATCCTGATCTGAAATGATGACCTATACCAGATCTGTGTCCAACGTATCTAACAAAATGGTTTTCGATCCTGATCTGAAATGATGACCTATACCAGATCTGTTTTCAACGTATCTAACAAAATGGTTGTAGATCCTGATCTGAAATGATGACCTATACCAGATCTTTTGCCAACGTATCTAACAAAATGGTTTTCGATCCTGACCTGAAATGATGACCTATACCAGATCTGTTGCCAACGTATCTAACAAAATGGTGTTGGATCCTGACCTTAAATTATGACCTATTCCAGATCTGTTGCCAACGTATCTAACAAAATGGTTTTCGATCCTGACCTGAAATGATGACCTATACCAGATCTGTTGCCAACGTATCTAACGTAAAGGTTTTCGATCCTGATCTGAAATGATTACCTATACCGGATCTGTTGCCAACGTATCGAACAAAATTTTTTTCGATCGTGACCTGAAATGATGACCTATACCAGATCTGTGTCCAACGTATCTAACAAAATGGTTTTCGATCCTGACCTGAAATGATGACCTATACCAGATCTGTTGCCAACGTATCTAACAAAATGGTTTTCGATCCTGACCTGAAATGATGACCTCTACCAGATTTGTTGCCAACGTATCTAACAAAATGGTTTTCGATAGTGACCTGAAATTATGACCTATACCAGATCTGTTGCCAACGTATCTAACAAAATGGTTTTCGATCCTGATCTGAAATGATTACCTATACCAGATCTGTTGCCAACGTATCTAACAAAATGGTTTTCAATCCTGATCTGAAATGATGACCTATACCAGATCTGTGTCCAACGTATCTAACAAAATTGTGTTTGATCCTGACCTAAAATGATAACCTATACCAGATCTGTTGCCAACTTATCTAACAACATGGTTTTCGATCCTGACCTGAAATGATGAACTATACCAGATCTGTTGCCAACGTATCTAACAAAATAATTTTCGATACTGACCTGAAATGATGACCTATACCAGATCTGTTGCCAACGTATCTAACAAAATGGTTTTTGATCCTGATCTGAAATGATGACCTATACCAGATCTGTTGCCAACGTATCTAACAAAATTGTTTTCGATCCTGATCTGAAATGATGACCTATACCAGATCTGTTTTCAACGTATCTAACAAAATGGTTTTCGATCCTGACCTGAAATGATGACCTATACCAGATCTGTTGCCAATGTATCTAACAAAATTGTTTTCGATCCTGATCTTAAATGATGACATATACCAGATCTGTTGCCAACGTATCTAACAAAATGGTTTTCGATCCTGACCTAAAAGGATAACTTATACCAGATCTGTTGCCAACGTATCTAACAACATGGTTTTCGATCCTGACCTGAAATGATGACCTATACCAGATCTGTTTCCAACGTATCTAACAAAATGGTTTTCGATCCTGATCTGAAATGATGACCTATATCAGATCTGTTGCCAACGTATCTAACAAAATGGTTTTTGATCCTGACCTGAAATGATGACCTATACCAGATCTGTTGCCAACGTATCTAACAAAATGGTTTTCGATCCTGACCAGAAATGATGAACTATACAAGATCTGTTGCCAACGTGTTTAACAAAATAGTTTTCGATCCTGATCTGGAATGATGACCTATACCAGATCTGTTGCCAACGTGTCTAACAAAATGGTTTTCGATCCTGATCTGAAATGATGACCTATACCAGATCTGTGTCCAACGTATCTAACAAAATGGTTTTCGATCCTGATCTGAAATGATGACCTATATCAGATCTGTTGCCAACGTATCTAACAAAATGGTTTTCGATCCTGATCTGAAATGATGACCTATACCAGATCTTTTGCCAACGTATCTAACAAAATGGTTTTCGATCCTGACCTGAAATGATGACCTATACCAGATCTGTTGCCAACGTATCTAACAAAATGGTGTTGGATCCTGACCTTAAATGATGACCTATTCCAGATCTGTTGCCAACGTATCTAACAAAATAATTTTCGATCCTGACCTGAAATTATGACCTATACCAGATCTGTTGCCAACGTATCTAACGTAAAGGTTTTCGATCCTGATCTGAAATGATTACCTATACCGGATCTGTTGCCAACGTATCGAACAAAATTTTTTTCGATCGTGACCTGAAATGATGACCTATACCAGATCTGTGTCCAACGTATCTAACAAAATGGTTTTCGATCCTGACCTGAAATGATGACCTATACCAGATCTGTTGCCAACGTATCTAACAAAATGGTTTTCGATCCTGACCTGCAATGATGACCTCTACCAGATTTGTTGCCAACGTATCTAACAAAATGGTTTTCGATAGTGACCTGAAATTATGACCTATACCAGATCTGTTGCCAACGTATCTAACAAAATTGTTTTCGATCCTGATCTGAAATGATTACCTATACCAGATCTGTTGCCAACGTATCTAACAAAATGGTTTTCAATCCTGATCTGAAATGATGACCTATACCAGATCTGTGTCCAACTTATCTAACAAAATGGTGTTTGATCCTGACCTAAAATGATAACCTATACCAGATCTGTTGCCAACGTATTTAACAAAATGGTTTTCGATCCTGACCTGAAATGATGACCTATACCAGATCTGTTGCCAACTTATCTAACAACATGGTTTTCGATCCTGACCTGAAATGATGAACTATACCAGATCTGTTGCCAACGTATCTAACAAAATAATTTTCGATACTGACCTTAAATGATGACCTATACCAGATCTGTTGCCAACGTATCTAACAAAATGGTTTTTGATCCTGATCTGAAATGATTACCTATACCAGATTTGTTGCCAACGTATCTAACAAAATGGTTTTCGATCCTGACCTGAAATGATGACCTATACCAGATCTGTTGCCAACGTATCTAACAAAATGGTTTTCGATCCTGATCTGAAATGATGACATATACCAGTTCTGTTGCCAACGTATCTAACAAAATGGTTTTCGATCCTGACGTCAAATGATGACCTATACCAGATCTGTTGCCAACGTATCTAACAAAATGGTTTTCGATCCTGATCTGAAATGATGACCTATATCAGATCTGTGTCCAACGTATCTAACAAAATGGTTTTCGATCCTGACCTGAAATGATGACCTATACCAGATCTGTTGCCAACGTATCTAACAAAATTGTTTTCGATCCTGATCTGAAATGATGACCTATACCAGATCTGTTTTCAACGTATCTAACAAAATGGTTTTAGATCCTGACCTGAAATGATGACATATACCAGATCTGTTGCCAACGTATCTAACAAAATGGTTTTCGATCCTGACCTAAAATGATAACTTATACCAGATCTGTTGCCAACGTATCTAACAAAATGGTTTTCGATCCTGACCTGAAATGATGACCTATACCAGATCTGTTGTCAACGTATCTAACAAAATGGTTTTCGATCCTGATCTGAAATGATGACCTATATCAGATCTGTTGCCAACGTATCTAACAAAATGGTTTTCGATCCTGACCTGAAATGATGACCTATACCAGATCTGTTGCCAACGTATGTAACAAAATGGTTTTCGATCCTGATCTGAAATGATGACCTATACCAGATCTGTGTCCAACGTATCTAACAAAATGGTTTTCGATCCTGACCAGAAATGATGAACTATACAAGATCTGTTGCCAACGTGTTTAACAAAATAGTTTTCGATCCTGACCAGAAATGATGACCTATACCAGATCTGTTTCCAACGTGTCTAACAAAATGGTTTTCGATCCTGATCTGAAATGATGACCTATACCAGATCTGTTGCCAACGTATCTAACAAAATGGTTTTCGATCCTGATCTGGAATGATGACCTTTACCAGATTTGTTGCCAACGTATCTAACAAAATGGTTTTCGATCCTGACCTGAAATGATGACCTATACCAGATCTGTTGCCAACGTATCTAACAAAATGGTTTTCGATCCTGACCTGAAATGATGACCTATACCAGATCTGTTTCCAACGTATCTAACAAAATGGTTTTCGATCCTGATACCAGATTTGTTGCCAAAATTGATGGAACAATTGTTGGATCATTCTACCACTCCAGGAAGTATGTCACTCCTAACGCAATTCTCTACATGAATTAGAGCCAAGTACATCTTAAGTTGGAGTACTGTTTCCACATCTGGGGTAAAGCTGCCAACAGTACCTAACTTTTGAATTCGAGTAGGTGAGGACCTTTTCATCTCCATACTTCCTCTTTTTTACAGTAGAGACGTTGCGAGTCTATCTCTTCTCTATCATTAATTTTATGCTAAGTGCTCTACTGAGCTTTGTCATCTTATTGTTTTTTTGCTGTTTTTTGTTTATTTTTTAGTTTGTTTAGAGAAAATTGCTTACGGCCATATCATGTTGTAAACACTGATTTTCATCCAATCACCAAGGTTAAGCAGTGTACTTGATCAGTACTTAGATGGGTGACCAGGTGCTGTAAGCATAAGAAAAAAGATACACACCAGTTCCCATTATATCACCAAAGTTAAGTGGCGTTTTGCCTGGTCAGTACTAAATGAGTGACCATTTGGGAATACCAAGTGCGTATGTGCTCTCCGCTTACCCCAGAATTGTTCCAGTCAGCCTGCAGTCCTCCTTACCACTGGAATCAGGCAGTGCCAACCCAGGAGATATATGGTTTTAAATTTGCACAACCCTTGCTTCACGACGGCATATACAGGCCCTTTTACAAGGGGTATCCATTGTTTCTCAAGACAGAACAGAGACCATTAATTAATTAGAGAAAATTAGTATTATCTGCATTATTCGGACTACTGTTCTAATTTTGAACGATATTCTCATAACGTTTTGTCTAATGTAATTTCTAACCTTCAGGTGCATTTGTCTGACATTCATCTGTTTATTCTATTTGTTGTGTTTTGTTGTTTGTTGTAGATATATCTTGAAATATATAAATTTCATTAAAAAATACATATTGAAGTATATAAATCTCATTAAAAATATATATTTAAATATATAAATTTCATTAAAAAATATATATTGAAGTATATAAATTTCATTAAAAATATATATTGAAATATATAAATTTCGTTAAAAATTAACAAAAATATATATCGAAATATATAAATTTAATCAAAGAATTCACAAAAATTCATATTGAAATATATAAATTTCATTAAAAATTCACAAAAATTAATACATTGAGATGTATAATTAAAATTGAACTATAATAAATGTTATTAAATATAAACAAAAATATATATATGTGTTCTTATGCTGATGAAGTTGCTGACGGCGTTTTTGATATCGCTAAGGTTTTTTAAACATTTCTCATGCAGAAAGTTGTTGAGATGCTCGAAAAAGTGCTAGTCGGTAGGTTAGAGGTTTGGAGAGTATGGTGGATGAAGCAGTGTTTCATTCGTTCAACTACTGCAGGGTCGGTTTATGAGGGGCGTGCAATAAGTAATGCCCCTGAACCATTTCTCATAGCAGTAGAGCAACGAAACTTGGCACAGTTATTAGTCTTTCTCTACATAGGAACTATCCAGAGTGATGCATTTCTCCCATCGTTTGATGCAGCTCTGGAGACCATACATAAATGTCATTAATATATATTGAAGTATATAAATTTTATTAAAAATATATATTGAAATATATAAATTTCGTTAAAAATTAACAAAAATATATATCGAAATATATAAATTTAATTAAAAAATTCACAAAAATTCATATTAAAATATATAAATTTCATTAAAAATTCACAAAAATTAATACATTGAGATGTATAATTAAAACTGAACTATAATAAATGTTATTAAAAATAAACAAAAAAATATATATGTGTTCTTATGCTGATGAAGTTGCTGACGGCGTTTTTGATATCGCTAAGGTTTTTTAAACATTTCTCATGCAGAAAGTTGTTGAGATGCTCGAAAAAGTGCTAGTCGATAGGTTAGAGGTTTGGAGAGTATGGTGGATGAAGCAGTGTTTCATTCGTTCAACTACTGCAGGGTCGGTTTATGAGGGGCGTGCAATAAGTAATGCCCCTGAACCATTTCTCATAGCAGTAGAGCAACGAAACTTGGCACAGTTATTAGTCTTTCTCTACATAGGAACTATCCAGAGTAATGCATTCCTCCCATCGTTTGATGCAGCTCTGGAGACCATACATAAATGTCATTAAAATGAACAATATTGAAATATATTTAAAAAAATGTTTAAATTAACAAAAAATGAGAAAAGTGGTTCTCTCCACTAAATTCTTTGTCAAAATGAACAATATTGAAATATATGTCATTAAAATTAACAAATATATGTCATTAAAATGAACAATATTGAAATATATGTCATTAAAATTAACAAATATATGTCATTAAAATGAACAAATATATGTCATTAAAATGAAATATATGTCATTAAAATGAACAATATTGAAATATATTTTAATTAACAAAAAATGAGAAAAGTACTTACTTAAGGTTCTCTCCACTAAATTCTTTGTCAAGAAACTTGCTAAACTGTTCGACGCCGGCTTGGTCTGTAAGAACCTCTTCAATGGTAAAACCCCACCGTTTTACACGACGAGGGGGTATATCTTTTGGATTCCTAAGAATATAAGAAAATACGAAAATCAAAACAGTTAAGAGAAGCAGATCAATATCAACGAAATCCCCCATCACCTGAAAAGTCTATCATTGGAATAGATTTGACATATAAGCGTGTCTGATAATTAGGGCTAGGACAACAGCATATTCTTTTCATTGTTTTAACCCTGGAGTGTGTATCTATTGATATCTTATATGCTTTTATATAGAGTGATATGGTTCTCTTTTGATTAACTGTGTCTAACTGTGTCGGATATATACCCGAGAGTCAAAACAATGAAAAGAATATTCTGTTGTCATAGCCCTACTGATAATGACTTCATCATGACGTCGTATTGTTAAAGAGCATCTCTCCTCTCTCTCTCTGGCTCTTTCATACTCTCTCTATTTTCTCTCTCTGTGTCTCTATTAGATAGTAGATCGAGAGAGACAGGGAGAGGGTGGGAGGAAGTCAGAGAGATATTTTTGTAGTTAATCCACGTTGCAGGAAGTGACGTTTCCTCTAACCGGATGTCATGTGATGCTACGTGGCAAGGTTGGTGAAACGTTGAGTCTCTCAGAAAATGCCGAGCCGAGCAGAAGTCTAAAATGGTTCTCTCCTAAGGGGGGAGATGCGCGCCCCAGACGGACGTGGTAGGTACCCACAGTGGAGACCATCGATGGTGGCATCTGCAGATCATGCCTGGGAGAATAAAAGGTTGAAAACCCAACATCTGTCTTCATCTTGTGTATTCCGGCGAAAACAGCAAGAGAGCTCCACCCAGATGAAGACTCTCCCAGAGCAGCGAAACCAGGTATGAATCTTCTTTAAGTCAAACACATAAATACACAACAAGTGTCCTAACTACTAGACAAACGGTTTAAGGGATCTTGGGTCCCGTTCTCTCGTCTCTTAACACTCGTAATATCTCTCTCTCTCATCGTCGTAAACTTCTTCTCTTCATTAGTAAAATGGACACGTCATCACCAGGGTACCAGTATCCCTCAAGTAAAGTGTCCAAGTCAAATCCTCTTCTTCTCCCTCCCTTATTCACATTAGGCTGCATAACTGTTGGACAAAACTTTTATTTTTATTAAAAAAAATGGTTTGTATTTATTATTGTTGTTTTTATATTGTGAAATAATTATATTTCGTTTATAATTAATAAACTATTTAAAAATATTTTCAAAATAGAATTTTAAAAATTCCAATCCATCTATTTATCTATAAAAGTGAGAATGCGTGGGGGTGGGGGGCACATCTCAACCTATAACACTCAATGAATTTTTTATCTACAGATTTGAAATTGTCAAACATGTGAAAAGCTTTTTAATTGGTTTTCATCCGGAAAAATGGGCTGCTAAGGGGTCAAATGTGGAGGGTGTCAGAATTTTATCTGTTTCTCAACTGTTTCACCAACGCGCATGTGTGAATCGTTCACATGACATATTACTTATGTTAAGAATAAGTAGGTTTCAGACACTTTCTAAAGATGGTGTCAAGCTGGCCTAATGGTTATCATACTTGACTCACTGTTTTTAGGCTTTGATTCGATCTCAGCTCGAGTAATTTTTTCTTTTTTACTTGCAAGAAGTGAACTGTTTAGAAAAACATAATACCCGCATGCACATATCTCAATTTATATATGAATTAAAATATAATATTTATTTGTATTTTACGACTGGACAACGCCGGGCAGCTTGCTACTTTTAAAAATGTTTGATTTGATTATTTGTTAAAAATATTTTCAAAATTTAAAAAAGTCTTTGAAAATTATAATTATAAGAAACAGTTTTTTAAAGAACAAAATTATTATTGTGAAATCTGAAAATAAGGAAGACGGACTAAACAAAATTTAAAAAATTGTTGAAAAGAAATTATTATTTGGTAAAACTATCCAATATAATAAAATATAATTGCAGATTTTTTTCAGATTTGTAACTTTCGATTTTGGATACAGCGGCTGTGATGAAAGGGATACTTTTTTTATTTTATTTTACTGTGACTCTAATTATTTGAACTTTGAACTTTGAAATGTGCTGTTCATTATTAACGATGTGTTACGTGGTTCGAAAGCTCAAATCTGTCTAAATGAACTTTCAAACACTTTATTCACATCTTTGATCCCAAAAAAAAGTGCCGTGTGAACTTGAAAACAATATTTTTGAACATTCATATGATCATTGTCTAAAATAAGAACGTAGTATCTGTTCAGATAATGCACATCATTTTCCTGTCATGGGTCAGTGAAAGAGAAATCCTTCTAGACCGTGATATATTAGATCAGAGTCAAATTTTTGACAGAATTTCAAGTTTTAAAAATTTGTGTCTGGATCTGATGCTTTTTTAAAAATGTTTCTCCCAATCAAGAGTAACCTTTTTGAGGTGCTAGATTTTTCATACATTAAATACACATTTTGCCTAATTTTGAACATGTGGGGAGGCATATAAATGACAGTTTGACTAGGAACAAGGTGTAGTATCTGTTCTTACAATACACTTCATCTTGTCTGTGCTTGGTTAATAAATTTTGCCTTCGTGGAGAGGAAAGTAAATACGAACATATGCCTATTACATTGCATATACTATGTAGTAAACAATCATTTTGACACACCGGTTCTCATTAGTTCATAGAGAATCAGCGAAACGAACCACGTGTGTACCTTTCTCTATCCTGACACAGTTTATGCATATGGCAGGAACACGTTTATACAACACTTTTTGTTTCATCATTAGGGTTAAGCATCGTTGAACCTAATAAGTACTAGGTGTGTGACTATTTAGGAATACCAGGTTCTGTATGTGGAAAGACATGGGTACCTTTTTGCAAAAACAAAATGCAAAAACTATTGTCATTATCTCCCCTCATCTCTGACTAGAGATCACTTGTGTATTTAATATTCTCTAGAAACTTCCTCTTTGAAACAACTCAACCTACACAAGGTGAATGCTCGTATTAGGCACCAAGTACCAGGTATATATTAGGTTTATCTATATATTAAACTTTTATGTACTAATGGGCCACCAATTATCAAGGCCCAAAGGCCACTCGAGAATAATGGTCAATGAGTTTACACGACGGACGTCGTAAAGACTGGTAATAACGGTTGAAACTGGACAGAATTTGGTTGTTTAAAAACTTACTAACATGGGATTTGAAATCGACCATGTTATAGTCAATTGGGAAGCAGTTGCATGGTATTGTGTTCAACAATTAAAAGAAGCAGATCAATATCAACAGAATCACCCATCCCTTGAAAATGGACTAACTTTCAAATCAATCTGTTAGAAATTGACCGGGCAATGCTGAAAGAGGTGCTGATCATCGATTATTATGATTGTTATTGATATTTGTAAAATAGAATGTCAGAAATAATGTTATCGTAGTGAAATTAATATTTTCAGATAAAATGATTTATGTTAAGATGTTATAATAGAAAAGAATGTTAGAACACAAACAATAGTTTTCAAATAAGTTGACCTCTAGAGTCTGACGTAGCATGATGTATGAGTAGTGGTCACTTAAGATGATGTAGGCTTTAGGTAGAGCATATCATTTTCAGTCAAGGGTTGGGAGTCAGGGAGAGCAAATGGAGTCGATGATCATGGAAAGAAAGACGGTCCACAGATGGTGATGGCTCCAAGTAGGGGAAGGTGTTGAATGTAAAAGTCTAGGACCAGCGTTGCAGCTTTCCAACTGAGGAAACATTCGGTAAATAAAACTCCTGTAACTACCACCAAGACTTGGTTGGTTGGTTGTTTTTGTTTTACGGCATATCAACCCTTTTCAGGTTATTTAATGCCGAATCCAAAGGTTTTGAAGAAAAATTTTTTAATAGAATATATTTGGTGTTTTCAAGTCGGTTTCTATTTAACCCATAGTTGGGACCCTAACAGATACTACCACTCCGGGTCAGAGTGGACCTGGGAGCAATTGCAATTAAAGGGTGGCTCCACACTCCCCAAAGCCCACAAGCTGGGGCCTCACCACTGGATATAGTTTAAAGTCATATTCAGGAGCACTAAGACTTGGAGTTGTATGAATTTTCATTTGCAGTTTTCCAAGGATCTGTCAAACAAAACCAAAGATGGATCAGATATGATGTTATTTGTCCCTTTCTGTTGTAAATGTTACATGTCCGTTGTTAACTGTATCTGTTAATTTTTTTTTTTTTACAAGGTGAACACCACTTATCAAGGCCCGGAAGCTACTCAGGGATAAGGGTTATTGCATGTACAGTACGTTAGTGTGGGGGTTTAATAAAAATGTCTACTTAAGGGGGCGGTTCATCAGGAATTTGTTTACGTTGGACTTGAAGACATCCAGGTTGTAGTCAGGTGAGAAGCAAGCAAACGGAACAGAGTTCCACAGGCGTTCAGTTCTAAGAAAGAAGCTTTGCTCATGGAATCTACGTTTTGATTTAGGCACAGATAAAGAGTGGGGAAAATTTTGACAGTGGTTTCAGCTAGACGGGTGTTTTTTGTAAAAGATTTGCGAGGGGGGACTAGAGATTGGAGCTCAATATATCAACACTTTCGTAATTGTTATACACACATATCAATTCAACAAACAATAGAAAAACTAGATTAGACGAGTACAACGCTAGACACGTTTATATATATATATATATATACACACACACACGAGACACAGGTATAATATATACCTCTGTCCTAGTTCTTGCAGTTTTTAACTTTAAATTCAAATGAACATATCTCGGTTCAAACAAAAATTATTAATTAAAACAAACATCATCAGAATCAGCACACCTTTGCCAATGCGAAACAAATGTATTTATGCTAGTAATGTAACAATTTTGCGTTCTGCTGCTGATGAAGTTGCTGACGGCGTTTTTGCTATCGCTAAGGTTTTTGAAACATTTCTCATGCAGAAAGTTGTTGAGATGCTCGAAAAAGTGCTAGTCGGTAGGTTAGAGGTTTGGAGAGTATGGTGGATGAAGCAGTGTTTCATTCGTTCAACTACTGCAGGATCGGTTTATGAGGGGCGTGCAATAAGTAATGCCCCTGAACCACTTCCCATAGCAGTAGAGCAACGAAACTTGGCACAGTTATTAGTCTTTCTCTACATAGGAACTAACCAGAGTGATGCATTTCTCCCATCGTTTGATGCAGCTCTGGAGACCATTTTTGTAGAACACCCTAGGTTGGTCCTCCAACCATGACGTGACTTCAGAAATTAAGGCTGCATCATCTGGGAAATGCTTTCCTTTCAAAAACAACTTCATGGTTGGGAAGAGGTAAAAGTCAGAGGGTGCAAGGTCAGGAGTAGGGAGGATGTGGGAGGATTTCATAACCACACGCCCGTGCTTCTGATCTAGCAACATGCAAGTTGTGGACCGGAGTGTTGTCCTGCAGGAGGAGAGTACCTTTGCTGATCTTGCCCCGCCTCTTGATTTTGATAGCTTACCTTAATTTCCTCAAAAATGAAGCATAATAGGCTCCTGTAATTGCAGTACCCTTTGCCAGGAAATCTGTCATCGCTACTCCGTCCTGGTCCCAGAAGACTGTGAGCATGACGTTGCCAGTGGAGGGCTGCACCCTTGCCTTCTTTGGAGATGGTGAGTCCAAGTGCTTCCACTGCATTGACTGGGCTTTGGTCTCTGGATCATAGTGATGGACCCAGGTTTCATCCTGTGTAATCAGTCTTTTGAAAAACTTTGACTCATCTTCTTGGCTTATCTCCAAATTCATCCTCGAGCACTCGATGCGTTCTCACTTCTGGAATGGTGTGAGCAACCTGGGAATCCACCTGGCAGACACCTTATGCATATGCAAATGGCTATTTGGCGAATAGTAATGCGCCGATCTTCCAAAATGGCTGCCTCAACTTGATGGACAGATGCCTCATCAATGGCAGAAGAGAGACAATCAGGTGTGGGAGCTGTTTCCACAGACTTCCGGTCATGTTTGAATTCACGATGCCAGCGTTTTACAAGATTATATGATGGGGCATTATCACCATAATTTTCTTTCATTTCATCAAAAGTCTCCTGTGGTGTGCGTCCTTTGAAATACAAAAACAGGATCACTGTTCGACATTCAACAGGCTCCATTTCACTCCTGACTCAGTTCAAACACCTGTAAAACAGAAACCACAATTAGTTCAGAGCTGTAATTTACCACATAACCTGTAGAGATATAAATCATTGCACAGGCAAAATTTCAGCTAGATCAGACAACTGGAAGTGGGTTAGGGGCATTACTTATTGCACGCCCTTCGTAGCAATGTGCGGTCGAGCATTGTCATGGAGGAGAATTTGGTCTTTTCTGTTGAGTAATGCTGGGTGTTGTTGTCGAAGTTTCTGATACATTTCATCTATTTGTTAACAGTACTTCTCTGCTTTAATAGTTTCACCTACATTAAAAAACCTAATAGATAAGACCAGTTGCAGACCATCAAACAGTGAGTATGACTTTCTTTTGGTGCAACTCGGGTTTCGGGAACTGTCGAGGAGCTTCCTTGGCATCTAATTACTAAGCTGAGCATCGCCGGTTGTCATAAAGAACCTACTTTTCATCGCAAGTCACGACATGGTCGATAAACGGGTCGTTCTTGTTGCATAAAAAAAGAGAAGATGACACTTCATAACAGCGTTTATTTTGGTTGTCGTTCAATTCATGAAGTACTTAATTATCAAGGTGTTTTTTGTCCTTCCAATCACTCTCAAGTGGTTGGAAATCGTCGTATACGTTACGTCCAATTCAGGAGTAAGTTTTCGAACAGTTGTGCATGGATTGGCGTTGACTAAAGCTCCTAATTGACCGTTGTCAATATCCAATGGTTAACCACTACACTCATCATCTTCAAGACTCTAGTCGCCGCCACAAAATTTCTTAAATCACCATTGTGATATGCATTCAGTAGTGGTTCCTGGGTCAAACTCTTCATTGATTTTATAAGCTTTTTCAGCAGCTTTTCGGCCTAGCTTGAGTTGAAATAAGAAAATTGTGCAAATTTTCTTTTTTTGCATCTTGTATTCAACGTTCTGAAAAGAAATCATAATTGTTTTAAAACGATTGTAATTCAAACGATTAGATCGAGCACAAAAACGCTCTTTAAAATGTAAAGGTATTATAACGAGTACTTATTTGAAAATACATCATTTGAAATCAAAATTAAAAATTCTATAAGAACTTTCTTTTCAACCCGGTAAAGTTTACAACAGATTATCAGAATAGATTTTATGTTAAACCATTGAGATTAGTGTCTCTGGTAAAATAGAAAGTAATGACGTCATCATCAAAAATAGTATCATGTTTCTGTTTAGTTTTAGGGACATCAGAGGGGAAAAATAAAATAGTTTCATGGAAAAAAATGTCCATAATATATATTCTTTGGATCACGAAGCCTCTTTATATATTCTAGGATGATGCATTCTAGAAAAAGGCATCCAATTTGATTTGTTTCATTTTTTGGGGAGAATAGTGGTATAGTTTGTGACTCATGATAAAACAGACTTTTTGTCCGCATGTTCCGGCTGTTCAGACGCCACAAAATCCAAACGGGATGACCCTATCAAACAGAAATAAATGACGAAACAGCATTTAAAGCAAGAATAAAAAAAAACACTCATCTTATGAAAAATTTTATGAAAAAAATATTCATTTTTTTGATGAAAAAGATATAATGAATTATTCGATTCGCAATTGTCAATTGTCATCTGCTATAATCTGCTCAGTTAAGCATGTTGGCATATTTATTTTTTATTTTTATTTTTTTTTGCTATTTATTTTTTTTCCTTTTTATTTTACTTGACCGTCAGCACTTATCAAGGCCCATAATGGTTTGCTGTTGGAAGATGCCAATAAAATGTCAGTTTCAGTGTGGGTCACAAACTGCAAGCCCCATCCCCCCTCCTTAAAAAAAAAACGAGCAAATACTACTTACACAGTCTTCTCTTGGTCCCAGTATTCTATATTATCTGAAACCCAAGGGTTTGATGGCTCTGGTGTCGTGATAAAGGCATCAAATTCTGCATATTGTTCATAATAAGCAATAAAACTGAAAAAAAAGGAAGCGTTTATTATATTATCAAATGAGAAATATAAGTTGGGAGACAACGTAAGAATGAGCAAATATCTTACCTGGGCCTTATTCATTCATATTGTATGAAGTATTATAAAAGTTACGCTATGTTAATGTTGATAATCCAAACACTAAAATTCATACCAAAATCAACACGGTAGAGTCTCTGCTCAAATTCATATTATTCAGATTCTTGAGACTAGTGTTCTCATCTTGAATATTATTCACACAATGGTTCAGTCGATGTAACCTCCGGCCTTTTTGAGGTGCATCTTGTGGAACTTAGGAATCTTTCTGTTGAATTCCGGAATCTTTTTGTCAAACTCGGGAATCTGCACAGAAATTCATACAGACTCCTTTATTTAATGCAAGGGGGCAGCATACTCTCGTTCCATCATCTATGACTGTATAAAAGTCCTAAGAAATTCACAATAGTATTTTGAGTGTCATCCATGCTAGAAAACTAACCTTTAACCTCCAGAAGAGTGTAACTTACAACTGAATTTTACCAAGTACTTTATCCACTACGCCATGAGTCCTTGCAGACAAGTTTGACAAGATACACCTGAAGGAAGTCAGAGGTTGTGCAAATAACACACAGGATGAGAACAGTAGTCTGAATAATCCAAATAATATGAATTATCAATCCCCATCTAAAAATTTCAAGAACATAATATCAAAGTTATGTTAAAAGTCAAAGCGCATTTAGTGACAGCTTTAATGTTAAAGTAAGATTCTGTACTGAGTCCGTTGCTTTTCGTTTCTGCCTTAGGAGTATTGTCCAGAAAGTTTTATACGAGTCGTTTGGAAAAGATGCTCTATTCTGCTGCTTTAGAACTTGTCCGTGAAACAACAGATGATCTAATTGTTAAGTAAAAGTAATTGTTAAGTAAAAGTAATTGTTTTAACTAAAAGTAATTGTTAAGTAAAAGAATGCTATAGAAAGTCAAACTTAAGACCAAAATGGTTGTAGTGTTGGAAGCTCCTGAAAGGGGAGACTTCTTCGGCTCAGTATGTAAAAAAGTGAGTCGATTGCAATTCTGTTGTTTGTGGTACCTTAAACATTGGATGAATAAATTGCATCATTTTTTTGTTGTTGTTTTTCTTTCTTTTTTATTTTTACTTGTATTGCCCCCCCCCTCACACACAAAAAAAAGGTACATTATCACTGATACGCAAGGGGTTACTCTGAATTATGAATCATATACTAAAGGGGTATCCTTAGTGGGGAGTTGTGTAGTGAGATGTTTGTTTACATGTCATTTAAATTTCTGCATGTTGATACAGTTAAGGAAACACGGAACATTAAGAGAATTGCAAACACTTGCAACTCAAAGAAAAAAGCAATTAAAGTAAAAAGCTGTCCGACATTTGGGTTCCTCACAGTAAATGTGTGCGATTTTGCCGATGGTTGAGTCGAAAGAAGATATTTACTTCAAGGGGGCACCACTATAGCAAGTTCGTCAGAGCACATTTCATTAAAGTACATATAAAACAAGCACATGGATGTAACATTGCAGCGATGGGACAGAGGTTGAAGTTTTGTTGACACTGTGGGATCTATTAGATTAAAGGAACTTTTTCAGGCACAATCTAAGAAGGAGAGGCAAGTGGTTGTTGCACTAACCCAGATGTGGCAACAATATTCCATATATGTCGGATGTTGGCTTTGTAAAGATATACAAGGGTCATTACAAAAGTAATGTCTCTTATTTTTTATTTCGCCCAAATAGATAAGAGAGGATTGCAAATTGCATTGTTATGATGACTGAACTTATGCATCATAGGTTGAAAATTTCATCTCTCTGTTGCCAATGTTGACGGTGCAAGACTCTAAGAAACCAACTCATGTCATGGACATATATCATAAGCAGAGATGCGTCATTGAATTCCTCCATGTACAAAAAATTGAACCGATCAACATTCACTTGCGCCTGTTGAATGTTTATGAAGCCGATACAGTTGATGTCAGCACAGGTGCGAGAGGGGTTCGTCGATTTTAAAGTATTGATAGGGATGAGAGTGACAAAGTACACTTCGGACTTTTAAGACTGAGGCATCAAAAGCATCTGGCAAAAGTGCATCGACAATAGTCGTTCGTTTTAATAGTATTACTCCCATGTTCGTAGCTCTTCAACGTTTTAGTTTTTGTGTTGAAAAAATAGGAAGCCTTACTTTTGGAACAACTCATATATATATATATATATATATATATATATATATATATTTCTGTAGAAATATATTTTCTTATTATATATCAATTCTTATTTAAAAAGCTCAATGTAATTACAGAGCAATATAGAGAATACATGACAAAAAATTATATTCCAAAATTCATGATGTTGACCATCTTATAATTTATTCCTTTAATTCAGTTGTAATTGTATAAGTCAACTGAATTAAAGTAATAAATTATAAGATGGTCAACATCATGAATTTTGGAATATAGCTTTGTGTCATATATTCTCTATATATATTTATTCTCTCTCTCTTTCTCTCTCTCTCTTTCTCTCTCTCTCTATATATATATATATTATTCTCTCTTTCTCTCTCTCTCTCTCTCTATATATATATATATATATCATTCTCTCTCTATGTATATATTTATATTATTCTCACTATATATATTCTTATATATATATTATTCTCTCTCTCTCTCTATATATATATATATATATATATATTATTCTCTCTCTATATATACTTATATATATATATATATATATTATTCTCTCTATATATACTTATATATATATATTTTTCTCTCTATATATATACTTATATATATATTGTATTGGTAGTAATTATTAAGTGGGTCTACCAAAAGAGTGCTCAATGTTTAGACAGAGCCAAAATAAGTTAATTTAGTATACAAACAAATGGCTACACATAGGCATACATGTTTCAGCGAAAACCCAGTAAGGGAATCGCTTCGTCAGGCCAAGGACATCTCTGCTATTAGGAACCCACGAATAACTTTCCACCATTTTGCAGCTTCCGTTTACGCTACACGCTGCAGCATGAACGACGGCTTGCTTCACCTAGCAAACTGCGGTCTCACATGGCGTACCAATCAAAAAATTACGGACTGACATTTTTTTAATGACTTACAGTTAAAGAAAAGTACAACAAATTGGGGGACTTTTTTTTTTTTTTAAATGGTGGAAAGTAGTTCGTGGGTTCAGCGGTAAATACCATGCAAACGGTAAATTTGCCCCAAGTTTGACTATCAGATTCGTTGTCAGCGACCTCAATTACCTATAATAAAAACAAATTAGAGTGGTCGGTGTTCTGTAGTAGCGGATCTGGATATTTACCATATATATATATATACACCGGATTTTTTGGCATATAAGATGACCCTTAAAGTTAAAAACTCATCTTTAAAAACCAATGTTACCGGGTGTTGCAATTTCTAGCCTAGGGTAAACAAACATGGTTTCGTGATTTAGTAGTCGTCTTATACAACGGATATATGATAAATTTATAAAAAATGGGTCCAATTTCGTGACTCATCTGACGGTCGCCTGATATGCCTGATATTATGTATATATATAATAAGTGTAGACTTATCACTTGGTAATAAATGAGGTATAGATCCGATCCAATAGTGCTCAATATTAAATCAGTTATTAGTAGAGCTCGTGCATGTATGGGCCTTTTGCTTACATTGGCATAGAAAGATTCCGCCTTTTGCAACTTTCACAGTGCAGTTCAATCGCAAATTAGTTCTGAGAAGGTTATGCACAGCCATCGTTCATCGCTGGTAAAAGTGCATTTTTTTTTTTTTTTTTTAAACAGTGATCACCACTTATCAAGGCCCGGAAGTCACTCAGGGATAAGGGTTATTGCAAGTACATTATGTTAGTGTGGAGATTTGATGAAGTGTTTAATTAAGGGGGCGGTTCATTAGGAATTTGTTAACATTGGACTTGAAGACATCCAAGTTGTAGTCCGGAGGGAAGCACGCAGACGGAACAGAGTTCCACAGGCGTGCAGTTCTAAGAAAGAAGCTTTGTTCATGGAATCCGCATTTTGATTTAGGCACAGATATAGAGTGGGGCAAATTTTTCACAGTGGATTCAGCTAGACGGGTGTTTTTCATGAAAGATTGGCGAGGGGGGGGCAGAGATTGGAGTTCAGACGAGCACCTGCCATGGAAATAACGATAAAACAAGTGCATTGAGAATGGTGGTGACTGTAGAAAAATAATTTCTGGAGCACAAAAGATCGCTGGTATATGGTGCCACTCCCATCTTCGTAACTCTTCAACTTTTTTTAGTTAAAAATAGGAGACTCTAATTTTGGAACAGTCCTCGTATATTTGAAAAAACATGTTAGTACCATACTTTTCTTTATGTATTGTTTTCATTTTAAGAAAACATTAGAAAATATATTTTTAAACAAAAATAATTCGCTTTGCACAAATGCTGAAAACTCTTTATGTTTGCAAAAAAGGGTCATTTAGTTATAAAAAAAATATTTATGTAATGTTTTTGCATGCTATGTTTTTTTTTTAATTTTTTTAATTTATAAAAAACGTATCCAGTTCAAAACGATCTTTTAAATTCGAGTAATATTTAGAATCGAGTTTTTGGCATCGTAAAAACTACGGCCTTAGTAAGGTGTACTCTGCCTATTCATTTTTATCAACCATTCAGACAAAAAGAACAATTTTAAAAAAAGATCACAAGTTTTTAATAGTATATAGATGAGAGTTCGAAATTACACTTGAAATGAATACTTTTAAAATGTCGCTTCTTTGTAGACATGGGGAGGGGCAAGCACTCTTGCTGAATTATCCACTAATTCTATTGGCTTCAATAAACTCTTCAAGCCTAAATCTTTCTGGACTTTTTGCTTACCCTTCTGCGGGGGAGGGGAGAGTGAATATATATATCTTAGTTTGACAAAGCTTTCTAGATATAGCGAGGGGGAAAACATGCATAATGAAGTAGCCACTAATTCTATTGGCTTCAGTAAACTCTTTAAGCTTAAATCTTACCTGATTTTGTACCTAACCTTCTGTGGAGTGGGGGGTAGTAAATAAATACACCTTAGTCTGACAGAGCTGGGCAACTAGTGCCACAGAATCCGGCCTTGTAATACTAGGCATGTATCCACGATTGATATAGCATGTCAAAAAAGAATTTTGATATATTCGTATATATTGACACAAACATTTAGCTTATCGTCTGTAGTAAAGATTGAACCTTCAACCTCCAAAAAACTTTTACTTAGAACTGATTGTTAATTAACGCTTTTATCCGTTGCACCACTTATGAATATACTCTCATCAATATGGTAAGATAGTTTTAATGGAACCAAAACCAACCAGTGGAGACTAAAGAGACATCTGGGCACCTGCTGGTCATTTTGTCATCACCAAATGAATGAAATTTGCATAAACACCATTGTCTAAATGCATGCTATCTTGTCATTATTCATGGCACCACAAAAACTTGCAATCTCTGCTCTTGAGAATTCTTTCCAACCACTTTCGGACGAAACTCTAAATAGAAAGAGTGCCACCAACATCTTTTTCACCTACAGAGTGACAGAAAAATGAACTGGTGCCCTTCCCTCACTCCTTCTCATCTTGTAAGGGTTAAGGAGGCTGTATATGTCAAGACAGTCCTGTCTTAACAGGAATTAAAATGGCTAGAATAGCACGGAGGCCATGAATAGTAATTGCCTTTAAATGTCTCCTGATAACGTCGTGGGGTGAAATTGCTGGACATTTTTTTTTTTTCTGCTTTTCCTTTCTTTTTTATTAGATTGCTCGTCCATCTCTTTTGTGTCCAAAGTTTTGCAAATTTTCTCTTTTCTTTTTCGTTTTGTTCTTTCCCTGATTGTTATCAGTGCAATGTGGTTCTGATCGAAGATGTCGACCTCAAATAGAACTGGTTTTTCTTGTCATGAATAGACTATTTCCAGAAAATCGACAGACTCCGTTCATTTTCAGACGACCCGAATCGCATGCTTCTATGGACAATCCGGTAACACATTATTCTCCATAGCATACGTATACAGGATGGTATTGTGGCCTGGTCCATGGCTTTGGTATGATGATTTTGGACAACAATAACGTTTTATGGAATTGACAAAAACCAGATCGACATTTCATATAAATTGGGTATAAAATTTATGTTACATCGATTGAAGAAAATTAAACATATATAGGAACATGTTTGCATATTTAAATTGAAACAAATTAAACATTGAAAATATTAGGGTCACCATGCGAGGTACGGTCGACTGGAGCAATCTAGCTAGGCTTTTTACTTCTGGGGTCTAAAACGGTTTTTAATAGTTGCAAATACTTTGAATAAACACGTTCCTATGAAAACTAACTTACTTATGGAAGTGAATCCCGACAAATCAGAGAAAGAAAGAGGGTAGCTATTCAGGTTATTTGCTTTCTAGTATGCGTCCGAATCACATCTCAATTTCACTATAGTACTAACCTCCCTCCCACCATAAGAAGATATGGCATATTTCGTAATTTAGTATATATCTTTTTTAATTTGTAATTCAGTTATTTCAATTTGAAATTTAGTCACATTTCTGAATTTCGGAGATGAAAATTGGTTATTCGTATTATTTGGATTCATTGACCTACTGTTCTCATCTTCAGTGCTATTTTTACAACGTTTCAGTCGATGTAACCTTCGACCTTTTTCAGGTGTATCGTGTCGAATTCAGGAATGTTTCTGCTGAACTCAGGAATTTGGATGGAATTTTAAACAGAACGTCTGCAAGGCGCGTGGCGCAGTAGTTAGAGTATTTGGAAAAATCAATTGTAAAAGTGATGTTCTTTTAAAGGTTGAAGGTTCAATTTTCAGTGTGAGTGACCGGAAAATACAACTGTGAATGACCTCTATCCAGCCATGGGTGGCGGGCGGAGAGCAAGCTACCCCCTTGAAATAAATCGTTCTGTTCTAAATTCTGTCGAAACTCTTGAGTTTGACAGAAACATTCCCGAGATTGAAGAAAGTCGGAGGTTACATCAATTGAAACGTTGTGAAACTGACACTCAAAATGAGATCAGTAGACGGAAACGCCATGCTAATGATACCCAAAATAAGAATAATAGTTTAGATTAATCAAGATAACACAAGCAGTTGTACAAAGAATCCAAATATAAAATTCAGTTGTTTTAATTTGAATTTCTGAATTTCATATTGGAAATTGCAAAGTTGCCCGACTTACCTTTCAGCAACTTTGGATATTTTTACTCTTCGTTTCTCCAATTTTTGTTTTAGACTTTCAATCTGAAAGAAAAATAAAAGAAATTCTTCAATTCATAAATTATATGGCGATCAAAAATTCATCCATAGAATGATCGCACAATAACGTATGTATCAGTTTAATTATATATGAGTAAAAAATATCCAAATGTTTGAATTCCAACGAAGTTGTTGATCGTGCTCAATGAAAAAAGTAGGGTATTATTTTAATCAATTTAGGTAAAAAAAAGAAAAAAATAATAATAAGTCGCTATGATAAATTAACTGTTTTAGTTTGTAAAGACATAGTCAGGTGACGATTAACTTCTGGTCTTCTCGAGAGGAGTCATATAAAAACCAAATAGAAAAAAGTTGAAATATTAGAAAAAAGTTAAAAGAAAAAAAAAAGTTTTGAATGCCGTTCCTTATAATGACACATCACGCCACGTGTTTTTTTTGGTTTTATATATAAATTTTTTACTGATTAAGATTGATTCAGATGCAATTACCGATTCCGATTCTTTTACCAGTTATATATATGTATAGGTCTGTCTATTTATCTATCTCTCTATCTATACGTATATACATGTATATATATACGCATATATACACGTATATATGTATGTATATATATATGTATGTATATATATACGTATATATGTATATATATGTATATATATGTATATATACATATATATATGTATATATACGTATATATATATGTATATATGCGTATATATATGTATATATACGTATATATATGTATATATATACGCATCTATATATGTACATATATAGGTATATACATATGTATATATATAGACATATATATGTATATATACGTATATATATGTATATATACGTATATATACGTATGTATATATATGTATATATATGTATATATACATATATATACGTATATATATACGTATATATATATATGTATATACGTATATATATGTGTGTATATATACGTAAATATATGTGTATATGTACGTATATATATGTATATATATACGTATATATATGTATATACACGTGTATATGTATATATATATACGCATATATATGTATATCTACGTATATATGAATATATATACGTATATTTATGTATATATACGTATATATGTATATATACATATATATATATGCATATATACGTATATGTATATATATATGTATATATATGTATATATATACGTATATATATATGTATATATAAACGTATATATATATACGTATATATATGCGTATATATATGTATATATGTATATATGTATATACGTATATATAAATATGTATATACGTATATATATTAATATATATACGTATATATATATGTATATACGTATAAATAAATATATACGTATATATACATATATACGTATATATACTTATATATATGTATATATACGTATATATATGTATATATATACGTATATATGTACGTATACAAATAAGTATATATATACGTATATATGTACGTATATATATGTATATATACGTATATATATACGTATATATATGTATATATATACGTATTATATATATGTAAATATATACGTATATGTATATATGTATATATATACGTATATATATGTAAATGTATATATGTATATATGCGTATATATATGTAAATATATACGTATATATATGTATATATACGTATATATATGTATATATGTATATATATACGTATATATATGTATATATATGTATATATGTATATATATACGTATATATATGTACATATATGTATATATGTGTATATATGCATATATATGTGTATATATATGTATATATACGTATATATATATGTATATATACGTATATATATGTATATATATGTATATATTTTCGTATATATATGTATATATATACGTATATATATGTGTATATATGCGTATATACATGCGTATATATACGTATATATATGCATATATATATACGTATATATATGCATATATATACGTATATATATATCTATATATACGTATATATATATATGTGTATATATACGCATATACATGTGTATATATACGCATATATTTGTGTATATATATATACGTATATATATGCATATATGTACGTGTATATACATGTATATATACGTGTATATGTATGTATATATACGTTTATATGTATGTATATATACGCGTATATATATGTATATATACGTGTATATATATATGTATATATATACGTATATACATATGTATATATATACGTATATACATATGTATATATATACGTATATATATGTATATATATACGTATATATATGTATATATATACGTATATATATGTATATATATACGTATATATATGTATATATATACGTATATATACATATATATATATGCATATATATACGTATATGCGTGTATATATATGCATATATATACGTATATGCGTGTATATATATGTATATATACGTATATATATGAATATATATACGTGTATTTATATGTATATATACGTGTATATATATGTATATATATACGTATATATATGTATATATGCGTATATATATGTATATACGTGTATATATATATGCATATATATATACGTATATCTATCTGTATATATATGTATATATATGTATGTATATGTACATATATATATGTATATAAATATATACATGTATGCATATTTTTTTATATGAACATGTATTTATATATATATATATATATATATATATATATGCATATAATAATATATATCCATATATATATGTAAATGTGTGTATATATATATATATATGTACATGTATGTATATTTATATGTATATATACATGTATATGCATATATATATTCATAAATATTAGGATCGAATCGGAAATCGCAAAAATCAGACGATTAATCGAAATCCGTATCGGAATCCGAAAAATTGATGCCTATTTTCTAATTCCAAAACGATTCTTTTAATTTTCTTTTTTTCTTTGATTTTATTTAAACCATAATCTTCCATTGCTAGTAATAATGATAAAATAATAAATATTTATTTATTTTTAAATTACCAGCAAAGCTAAAATCGATAGATCCTCCTCCACAAGTTTATTTTGACGTTTAGGAAAATATCTGCATTTTTTACATGTGGTTTTACGAAAATCGGGGGAAATAACAACTCTATATTTAAATATTACGAAATTTAAAAGTATCGGAATTGGGAATTTACCACGGAATCGGTAATTGTCTCGGAATCGGTAATTGCATTGGAATCGGGAAAAATATTGGAATCTTCCCATCACTGGTATATCTACATGTATATATATATACATATACCTGTATATATATATATATATATATATATATATATATATATATATATATATATATATATATGCATACATATGTATATATATATGTATATATACATGTATATATCCATATATATGTATATATATATGCATATATATATATACATGTATATATCCATATATATGTATATATATATGTATATATATGTATATATACGCATATATATGTATATATACATGTATATATATGCATGTATATATGCAGATATATGTATATATATGTATGTATATAAATATGTATATGTATATTCTCTTACTTCGCCTGAAGACGATATTACTTCCTTTTATCATATGCTTAGATCTGTTATCACCGGTTTTCCAAGTGCTGACACTTTGGTGGTTCTTGGTCACTTCAGTGCACATGTCGGATCAGACAATGAGACTTGGTCTCTGCTGAATCCCAAAGACTTTGGCAGAGTTAATTCAAATCGTATGCTGCTCCTCCATCTCTTCAGTGAACTAAATCTTGTTATCAATAACACTTTTTCTCACCAAAACAATAAGGAGACCTGATTCAATCCTTACTTTTAACATGTCCATTTGCTTGATTACATACTGTGCAGACATGATGATCTTGGAAGTTTTTGCAAAGTCAGAGTAATGCGTGGTCTCGACTATGGTACTGATCATTTAATAGTCAGAACTAAACTCAAAATTTCAATTCGCAAGAAATACTGTTTCAGTGGATTCAAAGTACCTAAGCTTATTGATGTCTCCAAATTGAAGGATCTAGTCGTACGGTTTCTTGAAATCTGCTTTCAAACAGGTGGATTTCTCGGATTGTGGTTGGGAGATACAACATAGCAAAAAGGTGTTGAAGGTTCCCAGACATCGAGATTGGTTTGCTGATAATTCCAATCTAATTAACCTACAAATTCATTGCTTCATTTTCGATCATAGAGATATTTACGCATTGCTTCATCAGACCCATTGTATGAAATCCTCTTCAATTATACCACTACTGGCAAAGGATGGGAGAACCTTGCAGAAACCTCAGAAGAAATTATGCCTCGATATATATATATATATATATATATATATATATATATATATATATATATATATTAATTTATAAATATATATGGCGATTTAGCTACACTGATTATTCTGCGTTTCATCCACTCTAGGATTTTTCAGGCTTACGCGCAAATTTTGTGGTTGTCTGTCGTTTTTATATATGCACCTTCCATTGAGAAATAGTGGATACAAAAATATTGATATCAAATATAAGCAACAAAACACCAATAACTATAATAAAATTAAAAATAGAAGAAAAAGGAATATAATCTGGTATACGGCCCCATAGAATCAAATGTTAAAAACAAAACTTGGCAAAAAATTTCTAGATCTTATCGAAAAACACTTTCCCGCAACGAACCACTTACACAAAATTTTCAATAAAAATACCCTAAAGTTATCCTACAGCTGCTCCGAAAATTTAGAGATGACAATTAAAGCACATAATAACAAAATATTAAATAAAACCAATGAAAACAACAACAACAAATAAACAATAAAAAAGTAGACACCATGACAAAAATAAAACTAACACAAAAGACACATATATAATAATAAACCAACTCCGGACAACAACAACCATACTAGAAATAAAAATACAAATACAAATAACGAACAAGATAAATGCAACTGTAGATACCGCATACTTTGTTCACTTCAAATTAAATGTCTAACCAAAAGCGTAGTTTACCAGCCACAATATTTGCGAAAGAAAACCCGAATAACAAAAAATATTACATACATATGACTTCCTTAGATTTCAAAACTTGATATTATGACCACAAAAGTATATTCAACAATAAAAAACACTGTATGAAAACACTAGCAAACAAATATTGGGAACTCAAGGAAAGCGGACGTTCGCCAGTAGTCGAATGGAAAATAGTAAGACAAGTAAACACCTGTAGAGACCTAGACGACCCATGTAGATTATGCCTTCATGAAAAATTTGCTATCCTGTACTTTAAAGAACCCCAACATCTATTAAAATGTAGGAGAGAAATAGCGAACGATAGTTCACTGGATAAAATTTACTTCAGTATAGAAATACAAAATAACTTTAAAACTAACACAAACAATAGAAAATAAACAAATAAATAAATAAAATAAATAAACATGCATATACATAAACTATCACACATATATATGTATATATATATGTATATGTATATATATGTATATATATGTGTATGTATATATATATATATATATATATATATATATATATATATATAAACTAACATACAAAAAAAAAACTAACCTAGATTTAAAACTGGTCAAGACACTAGATATCCAGGCTAAGTAGAGGATACACAATGAATCAGGTCAACCAGAGGTTAAATGGGTCTTTGTCCTGTAAGTGCATGTTCATTAGCTGATAGAAAGGGCGCGGTGGATACTAGAAAGCTGATTGGCTAACTAAAATCTCAATAGAAGGTGCTTATATAAAAACGACAGACAACCACAAAAATTCGTGCAGAAGCCTGAAGAATCCTAGAGTGGATGAAACGCGGAATATTCAGTGTAGCTTAATCGCCATATATATTTTATAAATTACTAATTAGCTCTACCTACGTATTGAGCACTTTTGAAGAAAATACTTAAAGTTTACGCATAAATTTATACTTTCGTATATTAATTTTATATGAGTAAATTAAGTAGTTATATATATATACAGTCCTGGGCAAAATCATAAGACCACTTAAGAAAGTAAGCGTTTACGCATATTATCGAATTTTTAATCAAACCAATGGTTGAAACCATTGCCAAAAGGGGAAATATGATGGAAAAAAATGAAATCTGCTTCATTCGAAATCTTAACCCTGATCTAATAATTATTTTTTAAAAAACAAACAGCCCTGTTAAGGCAACCCCTCTGGGGGAAGCAAATCTCTGATTTAAAAAAAAACCAAAAAAAAACAAAGCGGGAGACCAGTACCAGCTTTAGCTGGTCTGCAGTTTGATTTGTTGCTGGCTATCTTGCTGATGCTTGTTGCTGGATCTCAACATTTTGAACCGAGAGAGAGAGACTTAGCTGTCGTACAAAGCTAAAACTTTGTAACATCATCTTTGTATAGATACTCCCTCAGGCATTTGTCTATAAAAATTGTCCGTGGTGATGGAAAAGTGTCACGTGTGTAGCCCTGGAATGCTGGAAGCATGTAATAATTGATCTGCCATCATTCTATATATGTATGTATGTATGTATGTATGTATGTTTATATATGTACTAGTGTATGTATGTGTATGTATACCTATTTGTATATGTTTGCTTTGTTGCTGGCTATCTTGCCCTTGCTTATTGCTGGATATCAACATTTTGAACCGAGAGAGAGACTAGCTGTCGTACAAAGCTAAATCTCTGGAATAACATCTTTGTACAGATACTTCCTCTGTCAAAAAAAAAAAAAAAAAAAAAAAAGAAAGAAAGAAAATGTCCTATTGGCGATGGCTGTCCATATTAACAGGAACAGAAGATATTATGCTAAACGACACCCACTCCAGCTCTGTTGTTGGAATGTGAGAACACTTATTGACAATGGTAAAAGACTAGAACGGAAGACTGCAATTTTGACTAAGGAATTGCAAAGATACAATATAGACATTGCTGCACTCTCTGAGACACGTTTCGTAGGTGAGGATCAACTGGTTGAGCACGACTCGGGCTACACGATCTTCTGGTCTGGTAGAGCTGAAAAGGAGAGGCGTGAGGCTCGTGTTGGTTTTGCAGTTAAGAACTCCTTAATTGACAAGATCGAACAGCCAGTAGGCATAAATAACCATGCAATGACATTGAGAATGTCCCTTGCTGCTGGTCGTTATATGAATGTTCTTTCTGTCTATGCGCTGACTCTTACTTCGACTGAAGACGATATTACTTCCTTTTATCATATGCTTAGATCTATTATCACCGGTTTGCCAAGTGCTGAGAGTTTGGTGGTTCTTGGTCACTTCAATGCACGGGTTGGATCAGAGAATGAGACTTGGTCTCCATTGGGTCCATATGGCATAGGTAGAGTCAATTCAAATGGTATGCTGCTTCTCCATCTCTGCAGTGAACTAAATCTTGTTATCACCAACACTTTTTCCCACCAGAAGAACAAGGAGACCGGGTTCCATCCCCAATCTAAACATGGCTATTTGCTTGATTACATACTGTGTAGACGTGGTTATCTTGGAAATTTTTGCAAAGTTAGAGTAATGTGTGGTGCTTACTGTGGTACTGATCATTTAATGATCAGAGCTAAACTGAGAATTACAGTTCGCAAAAAACCGTTTCAATGGTGTCAAAGTGCCTAAACGTATTGATGTTTCCAAATTGAAGGATCCAGTCGTACAAAGTTCCTTGAAATCTGCTTTCAACTAGGTGGATTTCTCAGATTGTGACTGGGAGGCAGTAAGAGAGACAGTATACCAAAAAGGTGTTGAAGCTCTTGGGTTGAAGGTTCCCAGACATAGAGATTGGTTTGCTGATAATTACAATCAAATTAAGCCTCAAATTAATAGAAAGCGGAAAGCTTATTTGAAACTTCTCAACTCTTCACCTCTGAACAAGCCAGCGCTCGCTGCCCACTTTTCTTCTGTTCAGAGTGAGGTTCAGTGTTGTGTGCGCCAAATAAAAAACAAATGGTGGTCTGACCTCTCCAGGGAGATACAGACTGTCTACGATCATAGAGATGTCAAGACATTCTAGACTCTGCTTCATCAGGCTTATGGTCCGAAATCCTCTTCAACTACACCACTCCTGGCGAAGGACGGGAAAACCTTGCTGAAAACCTCAGATGAAATTATGCATCGATGGCATGAACACTTTCATGATCTTTTTCATAACCCATCCAATGTTGATGTTGCTGCAATAGAAAATATCCCTCAATGTTCCTTTTGTCCAGAACTTGATGTTGAACCGACTCTTGCAGGAACAGTTGACTGCATAAAACAGATAAACTCAAACAAAGCCCCTGGGTTGGATGGCATCCCTGTTGAGCTGCTGATACATGGTGGTGTCAATGTACATTGTGTGGTCCACTCTTTGATACTGTCAATATGGCAGGGTGACCCGGTTGCCCAAGATTGGGTAGATGCCATCTTGGTAATGTTGTACAAAGGAAAGGGTACAAGGTCTGATTGTGGAAATTATCGAGGTATCTCGCTGCTGAGTGCGGTTGGAAAGCTGTTTGCACGGCTTTTGTTAAACCGATTGGAAAAGTATGTATGTCCTAATATCCTTCTTGAATCCCAGTCTGGATTTAGAAGTGGGCGAGGAACTGTGGATATGGTGTTTTCTGCTAGACAGCTCTTGGAGAAATGTATTGAACAGCGTATGCCTCTTTGCCAAGTGTTTGTGGACTTAACCAAGGCGTTTGACACAGTCAACCGTGAGGCTCTCTGGAAAGTGCTGGAAAAATTTGGCTGTACACCTACTTTTACAGACAAGTTCAAGCAACTTCATCATAGTATGAAAGGTCGTGTCAACTGCAATAGTCGGCTTTCGGAAGAATTCCCCATTGATAATGGTGTGAAGCAAGGTGATATAGCTGCACCAACATTGTTTTCACTCTATTTGACTGCTGTGCTCTGGTATGGTTTCCACGATTGTGATATGGGTGTTTATATTAGATTCCAAACGACTGGAAAGGTGTTCAACCTCAGAAGATTCCAAGCCAAAACACTTGTTAGTGATGGACTTGTTAGGGAACTGTTGTATGCTGATGATGCTGACCTGGTAACACACTCCCCAGTAGATTTGCAACTAGTGATGGATCTCTTAACAAATGCTTGTACCTGCTTCGGACTGACAGTTAGCATTAAGAAACTAAAGTCATGTACACTCCCACTCCCGATGATCTGTATGTGGAACCTGATATCTTCGTCTGTGGAAAGCGCCTTGAAGTCGTAAAAAATTTTGTCTACCTTGGGAGTGCCTTATAAAAGGATGGCACTCTTAATGCGGAAACAAGACAGAGAATCAGCAAGGCATCTAATGCTTTTGGAAGGTTACAAGATATAGTCTGGTCTGATGGTGATCTAACTCTGACAACTTAAATTTCTGTATATCAAGCATGTGTAGTACCATCCCTACTCTACGCATCTGAAACTTGGACCTTGTATCGGTCACATATAGTATTGCTCGAGAGGTTCCATCAGCACTGCCTTAGACAGATTCTTGGTTTAATATATATGTGTATATGTATGTATATATATATGTGTATATATGTATATGTATATATATGTATATGTATGTATATATGTATATGTATATATATATGTATATGTATATATATATGTATATATATGTATATATACGTAATTATATATATATACGTATATATATATATGTATATATATTTATGTATGTATATGTATGTATATATATGTATATATGTATATATGTGTATATATATGTACATACATGTATATATATATATATGTATATATATATATGTATGTATATATATATGTATACATATATGTATATATGTTTATATATGTATGTATATATGTATATACATATGTTTATATATTTATGTATATATATGCATGTATATATGTATGTATATATATGTATGTATATATATATGTATGTATATATATGTATATATATGTATATGTATATATATATATGTATATGTATGTATGTATATATGTATATGTTTGTATATATATATGTATCCATATAGGTATATATGTTTATATATTTATATATATGTATATGTATATACATACATATATATATATGCATATATGTATATATATATGCATATATGTATATATATATATGCATATATGTATATATATGTATATATATGTGTATATTTATGTATATATATGCGTATGTAAATGCATATGCATATGTGTATATATGTATATATATATGTAAATATATGTGTTTATTTTTATGACTTTTGGACTATTTATTCATGTGTATTCTGCGTGTGTGTATGTGTGTATATGCGTATATGTGTGCCTCTACGTGATTATGTTTGTATGTGTGTGCACATGCATATGTATGTTGGCGTACATCTGTATGTACGCATGTGCTTTTTTCCATGTGCATGCTGGGTGGAGAGGGCTCCCATAAGCCACGGTGAAGGCAACCCCTCTAGGAAACATTAGCTGGTCTGTAGTTTGACTTGTTGCTGGCTATCTTGCTCTTGCTTGTTGCTGGATGTCAACGTTTTGAACCGAGTGAGGGAGATTTAGCTCTCGTACAAAGCTAAAACTCTGTAACTCCATCAGGTATTGTTACTCCTTCAGGCATTTGTCTATAAAATAAATTGTCCTATTGCGATGGAAAAGTTGTGACACGTGTAGGTCTGAAATGCTGGAAGCATGTAATAATTGATCTGCCATCATTATATGTATCTATGTATATATGTATGTATAGGTGTATTTATTATGTGTGTATATCTATGTGTATATGTATGTGTATATATATTTGTGTGTATGTATGTGTATATATGCATGAGTGTATATACGCGTTTGTATGTGTTTTATGCATGTGTGTATGTATGTAGATGTATGCATGTGTAGATGTATGTATGCATATATATGTGTATGTATGTATGACCATGTATGTATATGTGTATGAGTGCATATTTATGTACATGTATGTGTATGTAGGTAAGTGTATGTATAGATATATGAACGTACGTGTATATGTATGTATATGTGCGTATGTATTTGTATATGTGTGTATATATATATATATATGTATGTATGCATGTTTGTCTGTATACGTATGTATGGGTATTATTTATTATGTATGTATATATGTGTGTATGTTTACAGATATTGGAGATAAGGACGTAATTCAGGCCGTTTGGTGTTTTTGGTTCATTGATTACTAGAATGCGTCTATGATTTAATAATTAATTTAATAATTGATTTAACTTAATCAGACATCAATGAACCAAAAACCCCAAACGGTCTGAGTTACCTCCCTTTGACCTTTATAGAGTACAAATCGACCCAAGTTCAAACAAAATTAACTAACAATACTAAACAATATAATTGGATTATCTCCCTTAATTTTATCCTACTTAACGATATGAAAACATTTTTCAAGTAGAATAACAACGAATCTTAAAACATTAAATAACAATAAATAGATTAGAATTCTTCACCCGTTATATTATACAAGAATTTTTATATATATCTTTATTTACTCTCGTATTCAATTAAACTTTGACACTAAGAAGGTCTTAAATCCGAGCACAAATATAATGATAATCTATGAACAATACTTGCCATTAATACGAAACTAAAACACACCGTCACATTTTTGCAAGGCTGTTACGGCCATGATATCGAAACAACAATTTAAAAAATTGAATATTGGGTGACAAAGAAATACCAAATCTAATTTAGGAACCCAACGAATGGGATATATATTAAAAAAACAATTTTTAATGATTTAGGGCTCTCTGTAGCAACATCTCATGACTTTGTTCTTAAATAAGGATAAGAAAATAAGGCGATATATTAATATTTAAATGGGATTTTCCGTAACCTCAACAAAGGAAGATGTTTCTCGAATGCCTTTCTAGCTAGGGATTTCTGCTTCCTTCCTTCTCTTCGATAAATGCTCAATTGGCCACAGTGAGCTTATTCATAAAGTCTGGAGAAATGATGGTTCTGAAAATTTTCAACCGACATAATGCTTGAAATTGTCGAACTGGACATGGAAACAATTGTAACATAAATTCATCTACACTTTTTGTTGCCACCAACACCTTGTTTTGAAGTCTGGTTTTTGCTTACACGGAATATATATATATATATATATATATATATTATATATATATATAAATATATATATATATGTATATATATATGCATATATATGTATATATGTATATATATGTATACATATCTGTATATATATATATGTATATATATGTATATATATGCATATGTATATCTATATATATGTATATATATCTATATATATGTCTATATATATATCTATATATATGTATATGTATATATATCTATATATATATATGTATATATATATGTATATATATGTATATACATGTACATATACATCTATATATATGTATATATATATATATCTATATATATGTATATATATATCTATACATATGTAGATATATGTATATATATATATATATATGTAAATATATATGTATATATATATGTATATATATATTTATATATCTATATATATATAAATGTAAATGTTGGTTCGTTCGGAATTAATTTTCTAAAAAACCACTGGACGGATGGCTTCCACGTTTTGGTATAATATGTTTACTATATCCATGTGTGTTTTTATATATTTCTTTTTAATTATAACATTATACTTAATTTTTCTATGATAAATAGGTGGATTTCTTTATACTGAGAGGCTATTTTTTTTATTTAGGGACAATTATTTATTACCGCTTCCTGTCACGTGACCAGTGTTACAATTTAACGGTTTTCCTGCTATATCTGGAGATTTCGGTTACAATCTAGCGGGAAATTCTAGAAAATCTGGAGGTATTTGGCAACCACACACCCGTATTAGATTATTAAAAAATAAAGAAAAGCGCTTGAAAATATTCAATGTAAGTAAAAAAAAGTAGCATTTATTGCCTTTGGTAACAATTATTTATTGATTATTTGTTTTGTTTTTCACCTTTTTTTCGACTAACCATTCTTAAATCTCACTATAAAATCGATTTTTCCAAGTACATTTAAGGTGGGGGGGGGGGATTCCAACCTCCGAAGTTTGGGTTTGTATTACTGTACACATAGATTAGAAAAAGTTGTCAAAAAACAAATACATAACAAATAAATGTTATCAAAGGCATGATAAGTTACTTTTCTGCCAAAATGGATATTCAAATTAACCACACGTGGTCTCAAAATGAATGACGACGCTCAAAGTGTATACACATTTTGACTCCTCTCTTTACTTAAAAATTCACCAAATATCAGGAAATTAACGAATTTTAATGAAAATTGCAGTATTTTTTAAATAATGATCGCAGAATATAATGCACTAATTATTTTTACTTAACTCTTAGTGAAAATGTTTTATTTTGTTTAAACAAAAAATACCTTTACTAAAGTTATGGTTTTAAGTAGTAAATAAAAAACGCAAAAAATTATTTTTGCTTTTTTTAAAGCATCGTAATTTGTAACAATAAAAATAATTTTTACAGTAACATTACGAAAAAAGCCCCTAAAGTCCGTATTAATGTATTCGATATAACTCGAAGAAAAATGAATTATCGGATACTATTCAGGAAATTAAAGATTCAATTGGATTCCTATTTCAGTCACCTAAATTATTTAGGATGAAACGAGTTTAGGAATTTATAGCCAAACCTACATATTTTGTTTTGGTAAATATCCAGATACGCTACTACAGAACACCGACCACTCTAATTTGTTGGGGGGGGGGAACAAATATATAACAAATGTTATCAAGGGCAAGATAAGTTACTTTTCTGCCAAACTGGATATATTTTTCGTGTTTTTATGCAATGTAACATATTTATTCAGCTCGAAAAACATACAGTGTTTACCGATGTATTTGAAAATTCAAGATGGCGTCTACACCCTCTTTAACACCGTAAGTTTGGAAAAAGGTGTTATAAATAAAAAAAACTATAGAAAATACTATTAAAAAACCCCGAATATATGTCAACCTATGTCACAGTAATATGTATTGAGCGAGTTTTTAACAGTATTTTATCCGTTTTTTTATTTATAACATCTTTTCCCAAACTTACCGTGTTAAAGAGAGAATCAGACTCCATCTTGAATGTTCCAATACATCGGTAAACACTGTATGGTTTTCGAGCTGAATAAACATGTTACATTGAATAAAAACAGTATTTTATCTGGGTTTTTATTTATAACACCTTTTCCCAAACTTACCATGTTAAAGAGAGAATTAGACACCATCTTGAATTTTCCAATACATCGGTAAACACTGTATGTTTTTCGAGCTGAATAAACATGTTACATTGAATAAAAACACGAAAAATATATCCAGTTTGGTAGAAAAGTAACTTATCTTGCTTTTGATAACATTTATTTGTTATATATTTGTTTTTTGACAACGTTTTCGAATCTATGTGTACAGTAATACAAACCCAATATGTTACATTGAATAAAAACATGAAAAATATATCCAGTTTGGTAGAAAAGTAACTTATCTTGCCTTTGATAACATTTATTTGTTATATATTTGTTTTTTTACAACAGTTTGTTAAAATCGAACACATGTGAAAGTAGAGAAAAGTTTGATTCTTTTTTTCAAGAGAATGTACAAATTATTTGTTTTTTAAAAGATGTTAAGAAAATTAACAGAAACATACTTCCATTATTTATTATGCAAAAGTATATATTAATGCATATATGTATATGTATACGTATGTATATATGTATATATTTATAAATATATACGTATATATAGATGTATTGTATATGTATATATATCTGTGTATATGTAAATATATGTATATGTAGATATATTTATATGTGTATATATATATGTATATCTCTTTGTATATATGTATATATGTACATATATATATGTATATCTATATGTACATATATGTATATATATGTACATATATATATATATGTATATATATGTATATATAGGTACATATATATGTACACATACATATATACACATATATATATGGATATATATATATTTACATATATATATGTATATATATGTACACATATAAATGTTTATGTATATATATGTATATATATATATATATATTTATATGTAAAAGTATAAGTATATATATATATATGTATATATATATTTATATGTAAAAGTGTAACTATATATATTTATTAATGTACGTAAAATTAAATGTATAAATATATGTATATACCTCTATTGTATGTATGTATTATTATGTATATATATTGTATATATGTATATAGTATATATATAGTATATATATAGTGTATATATGTATATATATTGTATATTTATATATATACACAGGGTATATATGTATATATACAGTGTATATATGTATATCTATATATATAGTATATATATAGTGTATATATGTATATATATTGTATATTTATATATATACACAGTGTATATATGTATATATATAGTGTATATATGTATATCTATATATATAGCATATATATGGATATATAATATATATACACACATATAGTATATACATATATATATAGTATACATATGTATATATAATGTATATATATGTATATATATAGTATATATATATATGTAAATATAAATGTATATATATTGCGTGTATATGAATATATGTTGTATATATATGTATATATCCTATATATATATATACTATATATATAATATAGAGATATACTATGTTTCTATAAACTATATAATACATATATACTATATCTGTATACTATATATATACTATGTATATATACTATATCTATACTCTATAAATATATACTATATATATACTATATATATACCATATATATACTATATGTATACTATATATATATACTCTCTATATATACTCTCTATATATTGTACATATATATGTATATATAGTATTTATATATATCTATATATGTATATATATTGTGTATATATGTATATATAGTATATATATATGTATACATCCTTTATATATACATATATATATATTATATATATATATATACAATCTCAATATACTATGTATCTATATATAATATATATATACTATATCTGTATACTATATTTATACTATGTATATATATTCAATATCTACAATCTGTATATATAAACTGTATATATACTATATATATATTTTAGATATACCACATATATATTGAAATACGTATACCGTATGTATACTATATATATATATATATACTCTGTATATATTGTACATAAATTTATGTATATAGTCCATATAGAATATATAATTAGTATATTTATTAGTATATATATATATATATATATCGTGTATGTATATACATATATACAATATATACATAGTATATATAGAATATATGCAGTATATATATTATATATAAAATTTATATACTATCTATAGTATATATACACATATGTATATAGTATATATATAGTATATATATATACATATATTTATAGTATATATATGGAATATATAGTATATATACATAGTACATATAGATAGTATATATATAATATATATAGTATATATAGTATATATACAGTATATGTACAGTATATATATGTAGTATATGTATAGTATATATGGTATATAGTGTATATATCGTATATATATAATATATATATGTAGTCTATAGTGTATATATAGTATATATATATACTATATATTGTATATATATAGTTAATATATTATATAGTATATATATATATATTGTATAGTATATATATTGGTTATAATGATAATATATATGAAGTATATTTGTCGTACACATATAGTTTCTATATAGTACATATATATATAGTTATGTATAGTATATATATAGTATATATATGGTATAAAAATATTTTATAGCTTTATTATATATAGTATACGTATAGTATATATATGATATATATATAGTATATAAATATTATATATATACTATATATATATTTTATATATACAGTTTATACATATAGAGTTTATATATATATTGTATATATACATAGTATGTATATATAGTTTATATATAGTATATATTGTGTATATTAGTATTTATAGTATATATAGTATATATAGTGTACATATAATATATGTATTGTGTATAGTTAGCATATATATAGTATATATTGTACATATATATAGTATATATACAGTATATGTACGTGTATAGATATATATGTATATATATATAGTACATTCATATGTATATAGTATATATATGTATACGTAGTAAATAATATATAAATATATATATTATATATATATTATATATATAGTATATACATATAGTACATATATATAGTATATACATATATATAGTTTATATATACTTAATATGCATATATATATTATATATATATAGTATATATATATATAGTGCATATATATTGTATGCTTTTATATATATATATCGTATATATATATAGTATATATGTGTATAGTATATATAGAGAGTATATATATAGTATATACATGTATATAGTATATATATATATAGTATATACATAGAGTGTATACATGTATATAGTATATATATAGTATATATATAGTATATATATATTGTATATATATATAATATATATACAATATACATAGTATAGAGATAGTATATATGTAGTATGTAGTATATATATAGTATATACTATATGTATAGTATAAATGTATATATAGTATATATCTGTGGTATATAGTATATATATATACTACATATAAAGTATATGTATATATTGTATTTATAGTATATAGTACATATATGTAGTATATCTATAGTATATATCATATATATAGTATATAGTATAAATGCATAGAATATATATAGCATGTAGTATATATATATATATATATATATATATTAACAGTATCTATATATATATGTATATAGTATATATATATAGTATGTATATGTAGTAAATATATAGTATATTGTATAAATATATAGTATATATGTACATATATATATATATAGTATATATATAGTATATATATGTAGTATATATAGTATATAATGTATATAAATAGTATATACTATATATATATATACTAGCAGGGGTACCCGGCGTTGCTCGGATGTTGCGAGGTGTGTGCGGTTTTGAGTAAATCAAAACAAAAGAATAAAGTACCAGAAGTGTGTTCCTTAGAGTGTTCATAATGTTCCCATTGTCGACTTCCTTTTCTGGTTGCAAAAAAAAAAAAAACAATCAACAACTTTTTATCGACATTGTTTCACTGTTTATGAATATTTAGATATGTCACATTTAATCACTTTTAATCACTTTTATCGACATCTTAAAACTTTTCTTACTCTTTTTAAAGGACAACGTTAATGTTTATGAATATTTAAATAAAGTACATTACTAAACATTTATTAATGTCTGTTTTTTTTTTACTGTTTATGTGTCAATGTTATCGACTTTTTCTTTTCTTATATTGAAATATTATATATATGAAATATTGAAATTAATCTTATATTGAATATTGAAATAAAAGACATTACTACACAATTGTTAATAACATCTTATTGAATATTGAAATAATACTTACGTTTACTTAATGTTATTTTCTTTTTTAATAGCATTTTATTTTTAAATGCCGACGTTTTTACTGTTTATGAATATTAAAAGAAAAATAATTGCTAAACATTTATTAGTAAGAAAATGGGTGCTAGTGCACTGATGATCCGCGCTATATTTTAAATTGTATTTCTAAGATTAAAGTTTAATGTTTTTTTCGTGCTGTAATAACGTTATTATTTAAGAAGCCATTCTTAACATGGGGAGGGTGCAAATGCGCCTAAAAAAGTAGAATCTCATTTTACGGAATTAGCTAAGAGTGTTAATTTACAATAACAGGTATGGCACCATTGGCACTTCTGCATGTCAGTAACACGGAGTGAATGCGTGTAATTTAGTTTCAAGAACCGCCGACAGATGTCGTTTGTCAGGCAAAGAACCGGGGTCGATAACTAATGTTGTAATGCAAAATTATAATGAAAAAAAAAAAAAAAGAAGAAGTTTAATTCAACACACAAAACTAAAAACCAAAAAAGAAGTTGGGAAATTATTATAATATTCATTTTAAGAAAATGCTATTAAAAAAGAAAAGGTCGATAAAAGTGAGACATAAACAGTAAAAAGCTAATAACAAATGCTTAGTAATTGAATTTTATTTCAATATTCATAAACAATAACGTTGTCATTTAAAAAGAGTAAGAAAAGTTTTAAGAAGTCGATATAAGTGATTAAAAGTGAGATATTATTAATGTGTAGTTATGTATTTTATTTCAATATTCATAAACAGTGAAACAATGTCGATAAAAAGTTGTTACTATGGCAATGAAAACATGTCCTTACGAAGAAAGAAAGAAAATAAAAGAACGAAAGGAAAGAGCAAAACGGAAGTTGTGTTTGTGAAAGTAAGTTTGGTGCGTTTCACGTAAATGTAAATCCAGGTATTCATTAAACTCTAACCACGCGGGTTATAACGAAATCGAAGTAATGTAATTGTGAATTCAATTCCAGGTAACGGATTGTGTTCTGTTTTAATCTAATTTTATTATAATAAATGCTTTATAAATTGTGTTTATGTTTTATGCTAATCAATGGCAAAGTAACCGTGGTTCGTTTCAGCGTAAGTCCAGACCAGTTTTTAGATAAATTCTAACCGGTGGTCGGTTTTAAATATCTCCTGTGAACGTTCTGGAACGGTGTAAGTGAGTGGCGGTGGTAGGATGAATTTGTTAGAGAGAGTATACTTTACTACTTCCATTAAATGTAACCGATTTTTACAGTGGACTCTCACCAGACAGAATATAGGAAACTCTGATCAGCAAGATACTGGACAGCTAATAAGCCTATAACATACGACAGATGTCGCGATTCAGTTTGTGAATGATACGGCTGCACCAAATGTATACAGGTGCAGTCCTATAAATGTCAAAGTCGGAGGGGAAAAAATGAGTTCATTTTATTTATATAGAGAAGAGATAATATATATTAAAAGTTAATATATAGTATATATATACAGTATATATATAGTATATGTATATAGAGTATATGTATTGTATTGTATATGTAGGGTATATATATAGTATATATGTATAGTATATATACATATATAATATATATTTATGTATATATATAGGTTATATATATAGTATGTATATATATAGCATATATGTGTGTGTATATATAGTATATATATATATAATATGTATATATATATAGCATATATATATATGTATATATATAGTATATATATGTATATATATAGTATAATTATATATATAGTATATATATAGTAGGTATATATATAGTATATACATATATATATATATATATATAGTATTTTTCTAGTATATATATAGTATATATATAGTATATATATATATTTAGTAAATATATAGTATAACTGGAAATGTTTTCTCAATCATTAAATCATTTCTCTCCGATAGGCTCATAAGAGTAGTGGTAGATGGACAAAAATCGGAGGCCTGCAATATAAATGCTGGAGTCTCTCAGGGGTCAATCCTGGGCCCAACTTCTCTTCCTGATCTACATTAATGACCTCCTTAAACACATACTTAAATCATTCGTTGACATCTATGCTGATGACACGACTATCTACGGCAACACATCAAAGGCTGTAAATGACCAAGTTCTCTCTGATTGTCTCTCCTCTGATCTCGAGCGCGTGGTTCAGTGGGGGAAGATGTGGCTAGTTACCTTTAATGCATCAAAAACCAAACTCCTAACCTTACATCATCAACGCTCTGATCCCCAGCTGGCATCAATTTTGATGGATGGCTCTCGTCTGGGTGAGGCCCCGTGTTTTGACAAGCTTCTGGGTTTGATCTTTACTCCTGGTCTGAAATGGAACATGTACATCAAGTCTGTTGCCAAGGTCGCTGGAAAGATGGTGGGATCCTTCTACCGCTCCAGAAGATATCTCACTACTAATGCAATTCTCTATCTATATAAAAGCCAAGTACGGCCAAGGATGGAATACTGTTGCCATATCTGGGCAGGAGCTGCCAAAAACAGCCTATCATGCCTTGACAGAGTACAAAATAGACTTTGTGGCTTAGTGGGGGATGCCCTTTTCTCAACCCTGCAACCCCTCTCCCACAGAAGAGACGTTGCGAGCCTATCCTTGTTTTATCGTTATTTCCATGGCAGGTGCTCGTCTGAACTCCAATCCCTGGTCCCCCCCCCGCCAATCTTTCACGAAAAACACCCGTCTAGCTGAATCCACTGTGAAAAATTTCCCCCACTCTATATCTGTGCCTAAATCAAAACGCGGATTTCATGAAAAAAGCTTCTTTCTTAGAACTGCACGCCTGTGGAACTCTGTTCCGTCTGCCTGCTTCCTTCCGGACTACAACTTGGATGTCTTCAAGTCTAATGTTAACAAATTCCTAATTGAACCGCCCCCTTAAGTAAACACTTCATCAAATCTCCTCACTAACGTAATGTACTTGCAATAACCCTTATCCCTGAGTGGCTTCCGGGCCTTGATAAGTGGTGATCACTGTGTAAACAAAAAAAATATATAGTATATATATAGTATATATATATATATTTAGGAAATATATAGTATATATATAGTATATATATATGTAGTATATATAGTATATATATATATATTTAGTATATATATATATATATAGTATATATATAGTATATATATATATTTAGTATATATTTAGTATATATATATATATATATATGGTATATATATATATTTAGTATATATATATAGTATATATATATATGTTTATTGTATATATTGTATATATATAATATATATGTAGTATATATACACATATTAGATATATAGTAGATATATATATATATGTATATAATATATATATAGTACATATATATTATATATATAGTATATATATAGTATATATAGTATATATATATAAAATAGATATATAGTATATATATATACAAAATATTTTTATATAATATATATAATGTATATATGTATTATATATGTAGTGTGTATATATATATTATATATATATAGTTTATATATATTATATATATTTATAGTATATATAGTGCATGTATCGTATATATATAGTACATATATATAGTATATATATATATATATATTTAGTATATTTATGGATATATATATACGATATATATACATATATAGTATATAAATATATTTATATATTATATATATTGTGTATATATATATATTGTATATATATATACTGTATATATATAGTATATATATATATATTTTAAATATATATACTATATATATATTGTATATATATACATAGTATATATATAGTATATATATTGTATATATATAGTATATATATACAATATATATATATAGTATGAATGTATACATATTATATATATGGTATATATAATATATATATATATAGTATATTAAGTAATGTGATTTATAAATTACAACGAGCACTTCCTATTTCCTGTATTTTAATTGAACTAGTAATTTCACTGTTACATTAAAATACACTCAGCTCTTTAGACTATTGTTCTAATCTCCTTCAAATTATATATATAGTATATATATATTATATATAGTATATATATATATACTATATATATGGTATATATATAATAAATATATATATAGTATATATATAGTATACATACACTATATATATATGGTATATATAATATATATATATAGTATATATATGCCGATATGTATGTATAGTATATATATAGCATATATATAGTATATATAGTGTATATATATAGTAAAAATATAGTATGTATATGTAGTATATAAATATAGTATATATATAGTATATATATTGTATATATAGTATGTATATATAGTATATATATATTGTATGTTTGTATATAATATATATATATATAGTATGTATATATAGTATATATATATCGTATGTTTATATAGTATATATATAGTGTATAAATATATTATTAATATTTATATAGTATATATATTATATATATATAGTAATGGTATATAGTATATATATATTATATATATATAGTATATGTATATTATATATATATATTATATATATTATATATATTAAATATATTTGTACTGTATATACAGTATATATATTATCTATATATAGTATATATATGCAGTATATATAGCATATATATAGTATATATATAGTATATATATACATATATAGTATAAATATATAGTATATATATAGTATGTATATAGTATATATATAATATATATATAGTATATATATACCATATATATATATTAGTTTATTATATATATAGTATATATAAAATATATTTATATAGTATATATATAGTATATATATAATATATATATAGGTAGTATATATACAGATAGTATATATATATTATATACAGTATATATATAGTATATATATATAGATAGATAGTATATATATAGATATTATATATATAGATAGTATATATAGTGTGGTTATTTTATATATATATACTCGTATATACATATATAATATATATACAGTATATATATAGATAGTATATATATATAAAGATTATATATATAGTATATATATAGATAGTATATATATATCGTATATATATATATAGATAGTATATATATATGTATACATAGTCGATATATAGCATATATATAGATAGTATATGTATAGATAGTATATATATATGGTATATATAGTATATACAGATTGATACTATATATAAATACTATATATTAACTATGTATATATATATAGTATGTATATATATATAGAATGTATACATAGAATATATATATAGCTAGTATATATATATTATATATAGTATATATATATAGATAGTATATATATATATATATATATAGTGTATATGTTGGTATTATATATATATATAGTATATATATACCGTATATACATAGTATATATAGATATTTTATATATATAGTATATATATAGATAGTATATATATAGATATATATAATGTATATATAGTATATATATAGATAGTATATATAAATATTATACATATAGATAGTATATATACATATATATAGATATTGTATATATATAGATAGTATATATATAGTATATATATACATAGTATATATATATAGATTGGTATTATATATATAGATATTATATATATAGTATATATAATATATATATATAGTATATATAGAGTATATATAGATAGTATATATATATTATATATATTCTATATTATATATATTGTATATATATATAGATAGTATATAGATATAGTATATATATACATATATAGTTTATATATCGATATTATATGTGTATACATATAGTGTATATTTATATATAGTATATATATAGTATATATATAATATATATATAGTATATGTATAACATATATATAGTATATATAATATATTTATAGCATAGCTATAGTATATATATCATATATATAGTATATATATATATAGATAGTATATATATATATTATATATAGTATATATATAGATAGTATATATATATATTGTTAATATATATATATATATATATATATATATATAGATAGTGTATATATATGTAGATAGTATATATATGGTATATATATATATAGTATATATATGTAGATCGTATATATATATATAGAGAGAGAGATAGTATATATATATATATCGATAGTATATATATATGGTCAATATATAATATATATATAGATAGATAGTATATATATAAATAGATAGTATATATATATGGTATGTATATATATAGCTAAATAGTATCTATATATATATATATATATATATATGGTAAATATAGAGATATTATATATATATTATATATATAATATATATATAATTGTATATATAGTATATGTAGTATGTATATAGTATATATATATACACATAGTATACATATGCATATATATATATATCGTGTATCTATAGTATATATAAAGTATTTTATACATATATATATATATATATATATATATATATATATTTGTATATGTGTAGTATGTATTGGAGTGTACCTTTTTTTCCATAACCGTTTTGATTGTAGTATCAGTAACCTTAATTCGGAAGAGTTTAAAATCTATCCTTCAAAAAAGTTTTCTATTTAAATATTGGTAAGTCGTCTGTAATTTTTTAAAGGGAGTGTATATATATATATATATATATATATATATATATATATATATATATAAATATACAAGTGTATATATGTGTGTATGTATAATATATGTTTTTATATATATATATGTATATATATATATGTATGTATATATATATATATGTGTACGTATATATGTATGTATATATATATATATACACAAGTGTATGTATGTGTGTATGTATATATGTATATGCACAAATGAATGTATATATGTATGTATATTTACAAATGTGTATATATATATATATATGTGTGTTTGTGTGTTTGTAAGGGTCATTGGAGAGAACTCCAACAGTGCTCGATTATAAAGAAAATATCAAAATAAGACCATCATATTTATTTATATCTGTGCTATAGAAAACAAAAAAACATTGGTACCGTCTATTTCAAATTAAAACCAACGTGGTATAAATTCCTGATCGGAATCCTGCAGTCTCTATTTACATCTGTCTCTATGGAAATGAAGTCTTGCACTCTGTATGGAACTTTATGATACTTGCAGTCCCCCGAACTTATTTCTATTTCTGCAATCCCTTTCATTTTATCCTTTGTTTTTATTCAAAATATAATAAAAGGCATTACAAAAATAAAAATAAAATCAGGGACTATTAATATCTCAGAGTTCCATACAGCAAGATGCCATGTCCATGGAGACAGATATAAACAAAGGCTGAAGAGATTCCAACATAGGCGACCAGATATTGGTGTCCTTTGTTTTAGATTTGAAACCAACGGTATCAATGTTTTTTCTTATCTTCTGTTACACAATTATAAATTATATATGTGTGTGTATATATATGTGTGTATATGTGCGTGTGCATATATATGTGTATGTGTATATATACGTATGTGTGTGTATATGTGTATATATATGTGTGTGTATGTATATATATTTGTGTATGCGTGTATATATACGTGTGCGTATATATATGTATATATCAATAAGTAAACATTCAGTTTACATGCCAAAAGCTTCTGTAAAATTAAAACGAATATAAATATTAACATTTAACCAGATTTTAAAAAAAAGCTCAAGACAACCTAAATAGGAAATAGAGCATGTCATAAAAGAACGCAATTAAAGACTGTAAATTATAATTTATAACAATTTATTATTCGACATGATTTTCCAAAGAAAGTATTAAGAATATTTTTATCCGCAGTTTCAAAGAATGCGCTCTTTTCATCAGAGGAAAGATATTATCAAAATCATTGTTATAGCGAATATATAATTTTGCTGACTCTAACATAAATTGAAACTCCATCATATGAAACGAATCATATTTGAAACTCTGAGGATTAAGCAAATCTTAATACTTCTTTTGAATATCCTGTCGCATAATAAATTATTGTAAATTATAATTTACAGTCTTTGTGTTCTTATATATATATATATATATATATATATATATATATATATATATATATATATATATATAGAGAGAGAGAGAGAGAGAGAGAGAGAGAGAGAGAGAGAGAGAGAGGGGGAGATAAGAGACGGCACACATCAAAGAAGGCCAAGAGATCATAAAGTCAAACCACAATTGGCAAAACATGTACATACATACAGATATATACATAGGTAGATATACAGAAAAGATGAATGAATATATATATAAATAAACACCGACATCACCATCGTCATAATAATCATAAAGGTACAACTGTGTAACTGCAGATGACTGAGGGAGAGAGATGTGGATACCAAGGCAACAAGGCACTCAAGAGGAACACCAAAGGGGGAGTAACTGGGAGAGGATGAGGAAAACGAGAAAAGAGAATGTTTCTTTTATACAACAGGGACACATGGGAATTTTTTTTTTCATTTATTGCAGAAGCGCAAATGAAATATACATAATATTTGACATATTGGCTTTAAGCTTTAATGCAAGGCAAATAATAATAATTTTTTTTTTTGACAGCTTAAAGGCAACAAAATTATTTTCTAATATTGGAATTGCTATTGTCAGATGACTGATGAGTTAATTCCCTTGAATCATTATACAGGAAGTGGAAACTATTTAAGGCAGATATACGCTGATAGCTCAAGGTATGAAATAAATGGTCCAGTGAATGTCTCTAGAGGTTGTTGGAAACATTACCACTAGAGAATTTCGGGTCTTTCTACATTATACTCTCTTTACCATGCTGATCCACTCTCTTGTAATGTACTTTCCAGCACTAGACATTCATAAGGGTAGTACCCTGCACAAACTCTCCTGGCTCACTCCTGATTGGCGATTGTCAAAGCCAGTTTAGATAAAGTGGCAAACTGAATGCCCGACGTTGTCCAGTCGTAAAATACGCTCAAATATTATATTTTAATTTTATTTTTTTTTTACCAGGAAGCCACCACTTATCAAGGCCCGGGGGTCACTCGGGGATATGGTTATTGCATGTACAGTAATCAATGGGACAATATCGTAGTAATCGCTAGAAATGGAGATCTGATAAAGTGTCTTACTTAAGGAAGCGGTTCAACAGGAATTTGTTTATGTTGGACTTGAAAACATCCAAGTCGTAGTCAGGTGGGAAACAGGCAAACAGAAGAGAGTTCCACAGGCGTGCACTTCTAAGAAAGAATCTTTGTTCATGGAATCTACGTTTTGATTTAGGCACAGATAAAGAGTTGGGAAAATTACTAACAGTGGTTTCAGTATGCAGATGTCGTATTTATTATTATAGAGCCAATTCTTTAGTGATTTCAATAGTAAACCAAATATATAATTTGAGTGCCATCAGTGAGAATCGAAATAAAAACATACAGCTCTCCAGCCTTATCCCCTAGCATACAACCTAAATCCATACATACATAAAAACTGCAAGAATAACATTGTTTAACCTATATCTCTTAATTAGTGCATGCCCAGGAATAAACCAAAAATTTGGAGAGGAGTTTGGTAGAGACTTTCTGCACACATACACAGAGGCAAGATCACTTATATATATATATATATATATATATATACACATGTGTTTTTGCTAGAAAATTTTTATCTCCAATGCTACGCAATCATACACAATGTAGAAACTATGCATAAACAAAACAGTGCATAAAAGTTAAATGAAGCCAATCAGCCAATGAGAAACCATTAAAATGAATAATTAATTAAAATTCGTTTTTCAAAGAATATGCGAATTAGTACATCTTTATGTAATATTTCGCATATCCATGAGTGAGTATATTAAGAAGTTCATTTTAATAAATTTTAAATTAAAAAAGTCGTGCAATGAAAAACCTAACTAGATATAGATTTATTTAAAAAAAATATATATAAAACAATTCCTAGCAAAGTATTGTCGTTAAAGAAAAAAGCATCTACTGGTCTATACTTTTTAATTTTATTTTCGTTTTCATGTTCCCAAATCGTTTTGCTCCAAAGCTCACGATTATTTTTGCTTCTAGCCGTTTGTCAACAGAGCCTTTCAATGTCATTATTAAGATCTCGCTGATGTCCAAATCAAAATCTCGCTGAGCCTTTTCATCAGCAACGATAAGCCTTTTACCTTTTTTCTGAAACGTAATTGATATTTTGTTGCAAGGAATATTGACTACTTCTTGGAAGGACTGGACACTGTGGTGAGCGTCATGGCCGTGTTCTTCCTGCGTCTCACCAGTGCATTGTTACTAATCATCCGTGCCTTAGATTTTATTTTTGGCGAATATATCCTTAGACTGCCTACGATTCATGTTTACTAGCGTGACACTTCAAGATTCGAAAGTAATTTTAAAGCCTTTACGCTGTCATGTAAAAGATCATGTTTTTTTGTCTTGGATTAAAGATTAACAACAAAAATCAATAATTCATCGAAAAATATTAATTTTCTAATGTTACTTTATAGAAAATACAAACAAATAAAATGGCTGATTCATGTTTACTATTTCGACACTTTTCAATTCGAAAGTAATTTTGAAGCCCTTATGTTGTGACGGAGAAAGTAATTTCTGGCTTAAATTTAAGATTAACAACAAAAGTAATCAGAAATTTTAATTTCCTCAGGTGTGTCCCTGTTATATCAAAGAACAAAGAATAGATTAGGAGGAGGAGGAATGAAGCGATTCATTACTAATTGAAGATGTAACAAATTTTCATCTCTGCCCTCCTGCTCCTCGTCCTCCTCCTTCCCCTCCTTGTTCCCTAATGTATTATTCGACTTCTTTTTTTTATTTTTTCTTTCCGATGTATGACTCTTGTTTAAAGACACAGACAGGTTTCCAGCAAGGTTGAAAGAGAGACAAAGCAATTTGGGGGACACAAAGAGACAGGATGGAATTTTCTTTTTAATCACCTCTGACTTTCCGAAGATTGCTCCTCTGTTGCCACTGACCAAAAACATCTACAAATCCAGATGCCAATAATTAGCTTAACGAGCAATTCAACAAAGACAAAGAGAACATCATCAAATAAAATGTCTTTAAAAAAAACAAAAAACAAACACAGATCGGATGAAAGTTAAACATACATCTTTATAAATTCAAAAATAATGCTTCGAAATTCAAACAAGACAATGAAAAGAAACAAAATAAATATATAAGGAAGAATTTTTAATTTTCCTTTTTTTGTTTAAAAAGGTTAATTACATATCAATACAACTTAATATATCACAATGCATATTGGAAACTACATTTTTAGTTTGGTTAACACAACATCTAAATATTTTAAGGAATTATACAATGCCAGGACATAATACCTAAAAATAAAAAAAACGATTTAAAATTTTTTTTTTTTTTGTATCTAAATTCCGGATATCTAAAATGAAACTATTTGTTTATTTTAATTTGATAAGGTTGAATATTGGAAATTATTTTTATACAGTACACAATACCCAATAAAAATAATGTTTTTTAATGGCATATTGAAAACTATTGTTTTTTTTATATAGTATACAATAATTGATTTAAAAAATCTTTTTATTTTAGCCGAATTATGCTAGATATTGGAAACTAATTTTTATATGGCGGACAATACTCGATAAGATAAAACATTTTTATCTTTATTTTAGTTTCATTTGGTTTGGATTAGTTAATGAATAAACCTGCTAATCCATGAAGATTGGAGAGTGAGCTTGTGAAATATAAAAATTGTCTGACTATGGAAAAATAATGTTAAATTATTATTATTATTATTATTATTATTATTATTATTATTATTATTATTGTCAATAATAATAATAATAATAAAAGAAGAAGAAGAAGAAGAAGAAGAAGAATTAGGGATCATTTAATGCCTAAAATAAAGTGACGCCAAATTATCATTTATAATAATTCTGATTTCATTTATCAATGTCTCCCTGGAAAGGGATGGAATTCATTTCCAGAGGAATTCCCTCAATTCCGGCTCCAAACTAGGAGCTTCAAAGACCAAGGGTGTTTCTAAGGATGTTGCTGGTACCTACAATAGCAGAAGTCTGAAGGCCGCCTAAAATATTGGGGATTCGTAGTTTTTTCAATTGATACTACTCCTTGCGTACTTACTACGATCGGGATTATTTGTGTTTTAACTCCGTGTATATGCCTTATCTCCAAGGCCAATGGAGCATAATTGCTCCACTGCTTGTTCTCCTTCTCTCTCACATTCCTGTCCCAGGGTACATGAGAAGTCTACAATCTGCCATTTTTTTGAGACCTTGTCAATGACGACTAAATCTAGACGATTATGTTCCAATTGTTTGATCGTTATGACACTTTTGTCCCACCATACCTCTACATTTCCATACTCACTTGTTCTAACTTCATCCAACCACTTTCCAGCATATTTCACCCCCAACCTTCTTACAGACCTCCCAGTATATCCAGAGTCCCATGCGATCGTGTTTTTTGCGGTACTCTCTCTCTCTCTCTGGACTAATCCACTACACCCTGTTGCAAGGTGCGCAATTGACTCTAAGGTCTTACCACAAATCCGGCATTCTGCAGCAACTTCCTCTCCTAGAACCACTTTTTTGAACAATCGTGTTCCTAACGCCTGTTCTTATGCTACACAAACAAAAGCTTCAGTACTCTTAGCCAGATACCCAGCTCTAAGCCATTGCCATGATCTTTCATCAGCCACTTCTGCTATATCCTAGAAGAACCTTTTGTGCATTTTCTTCCTAGCCAGTTCCTCTGCCCTTTCTCTATCCATACGTTTCACATAATCAGCCTTGATATCACATACCTCCACTTCATTGGCCACAACCTTCAGCATCCACTCCTCACTTCTAACCACATGCTCCTTCAGCATCTCGGTTCTAACACAATCTTTTACACTTTTCAATCCTCTCCCACCGTCTTTTCTCTTTTGATACAGCCTCGCTACGCTACTTCGAATGTGGAATATACCAAACATTGCTAAAACTTTTCTTGTTTTGATATCCATGGCATGCAGCTCCTTGTCAGACCATTCTAAAATTCCCGCACTGTATCTCAAAACACTGACTGCCCATGCATTCACTGCTTTCATTAGGTTTCCTCCATACAATTTCGATTTCGCAATTAGCTTCACTTCTAAGATACTCCTTCCTGACTTTCTCTTTCATTTCTCTGTTCATGGCCTACTCGTATACCCTCTAACACTCCCAAATACTTATACCCTGTATCTTCTATTTCTTTCATAATTTCTCCATTTGGCAGCACTATTCCATTCAAATGAACCTTTACTTCCCTTTTCATCACCAGCACCGCACATTTACTAATTCCAAACTCCATCTCGATGTCTTCCGAGTATGTCCCTACGAGCTCTACCAGTCTCTCCATTTCCTTTTCATTTCTACCGAATATTTTTCAATTATCCCTAAACAGTAGATGGTTGAGGCATCTTGCACGAGATCCAAAGTTATACCCCAGTTTCTCTCTCTTCAAGAGGATGCTCAGTGCCATCATTATCATTACAAAAAGAAGTGGAGATGAATCTCCTTGGAATATCCCACGTTTAATGCCAACCTGCCCCAGCACCTCTTTGTTTGTTATCAGCACCGTTTTCCATTGAACCATACTTGTCTCCAAAAGCACTACCACATTCCTAGCAACCTTCATCATCAATAGTGTTTCACGGATCCATGAATGAGGAACCATGTCGTAAGGCTCTCTGTAATCGATCCATGCTGCTCTCTTCTTTCTCTTTGCATCCTGCATTACTGCCTTATCAATCAGTAATTGCTCCTTGGCACCCCTCGAGCCTTTCCGACACCATTACTCACAAGATGTCCATAAATTTTTTCCGCAAAGATTCCCGTTAACAGTTTCCACATTAGTGGTAAACATGTAATTAGTCTATAATTGCTGACATCTGTTCTCTTTGCAGGATATTTCCAAATTGGTGTTGACCTTCAATGATACGTCTCTGCTTCTGACGGACGTCCATGACAGAGGGTGCTTTCTAAGAGTTTCACACCGTCAATATCTGCAACAGAGAGAGGTCCTGGATATTACCTTAAACTATATCCAGTGGGGAGGCCCCAGTTTGCGGGCTTTGGGGAGTGTGGAGCCACCCTTTAATTACCATTGCTCCCAGGTCCACTCTGACCCGGACTGGTAGTACCTGTTATGGTCCCAACTATGGGTTAAATAGAAACCGACTTGAAAACAACAAATATATTCTATTAAAAAAATTTTTCTCCAAAATCTTTGGATTTGGCATTAAATAACCCAAAAAAGGTTGATATGCCGTAAAACAAAAACAACTAACCAACCAACAGAGAAATTAAACGTTCAGGTTATAAATGGAACTGTTCAGTCATCATAATAATGTAATTTGCAATCCCCTCTGATCAATTCGGGCGGAATATAAAACAAGAAGCATTACTTTGAAACGTCTCTCATATGTAGTGTATTAATAAAATGGTGGGATCTGCAAAACTCATTACAATTTAATTTAAAGCAATAAGACATTGTGTGGATTTCGAATTATGTAAAGCATAATCTGTGGGTGGAGTTGTCTATTGAAATGCAACACTTTTTGTAGTGATAGTTTCGTAATTTTGGAAATGGCGTTTATCATTCAATTCTTTGATTACATTTTGTAGTGAGTTTCATAATTTTAGAAATAACGTTTATCATTCAAACTCTTCGATTACTTTTTGTAAGTGACAGTTTCGTAATTTTAGAAATAGTGTTTATTATTCAAACGCTTTGATTATTTTTTGTAGTGACAGTTTCGTAATTTTAGAAATAGTGTTTATTATTCAAACGCTTTGATTATTTTTTGTAGTGACAGTTTCTTAATTTTAGAAATAGCGTTTATCATGCAAATTCTTCGATTACATTTTGTAGTGCCAGTTTTATAATTTTAGAAATAACGTTTATCATGCAAATTCTTCGATTACATTTTGTAGTGCCAGTTTCGTAATTTTAGCGTTTATTGCGTTTTGCATTCAAACTTTTCGATTATTTATTTTAGTTTGATTAAAAGGATGAAACTATTTTTTATTTCACTCTGAAAATTTATGTGTGTGTAAATAAATGTTAGTGTTATTTAATGCTGAAAGACAACGGATATTAGAAAGTACTTTTATTTTAGTTTGATTTGGTTTCGTTTGGTTAAGTTACAACCAAGTATATCATTATTTTTGGAGAGTCATTTAATATAAACACACAGTACATGATGATAAAAAAAAAATTTAGTTTTATTTAGTTTGGTTTGAATTAATTTAGTTAATGGCATATGTATAGAAATAACGTTTTAATTCATTTTAAAATTATATCACAATTTCACATTTTGATATTGGTAGGGTTTTAAATGCGATATTATGCGATTATGCTTTTATTCAATTTTGCTGAAATAAAACTGAAACAAGAAATACAATAATCATTACTCAATCATTTTTTTTTAATTAAAATAATAAAAGAAAATTAATTTTTATATATTTGAATACCAATAGCAATTTCATATATAATTTATTTTTATATTTTATTTATATATATATATTATTAAATGTTTATGTGAATCTGTTAGAATTTCCAAATGTTTGTGAAAATTTCTTGTAATGACGTAATAGACCCTCTACTTCTTTCCACCCCCTCTCTCTCTCTTCTCTCTTTCTTTCTTCAATACGTTCTCTGCTTTTCTTCCTTTTAATAACTAATTAATTTAGTTAGTGGCATATTTATTTGGAAATTGCAAGATATTTGAAAATTCCAAATATTCCAGAAACTCTCGTTTGATGTCATAACAGACCCTCTCTCTATTCTTTTATCTCTCTTCCAACCTTCTACCTTTCCTATTCAATCTCTTTTAATCATTTATACACCATTCCATCTCTGTCCCTGTTTCTCTTATCATCAACGCTTTATCCATGTCGTTTCTTCAATCAATTTCTAAGACAGTCATGGACAGATGAAAATGTGCACGGTGACAATCAAGAATTTTAGTAGGATAAAGATTTTATGAAAATTATACATTGAATTCCGTGTTGCAATATAAGTATTTTGAAAATAACTTCACCGTGATAACGACCGATTTTATATTTTACAACATGGTAACAAGAAACAAAAAATAAACACATATGATAATAAGTAATTCTAAAATATAAGTTTTTGTTCCGGAATTTTGCAAGTGCGGATTTATTATTCGTATTAGTTGGATTATCTGAACTATTGTTCTCATCTTCGATGGTATGCTCACAACGTTTTGGATATAACCTCCGATTATCTTCAGGTGTATCTTGTTGAACTCAGTAATCTGTACTGAATTTCGAACGAAATCCTTTATTTAATCCACATGAGTTGCTTGTTCTTGTTCTATTAGCCATGAACGAGTAATAATCTTAAGTAATTCGTAATTGTGTTCTTAGTATCGCCCGCCCTAAATCTGCTACTTAGAACTGTTTTTTTGGTTGTTTTTTTTTACATAGGAGTCATCACTTATCCTCGAGTGGCATTTGGGCCTTAATAAGAGTTAAAGAGTGTACAGTAGTCAATGGGCCAGTATCGTAGTAATCGTTAGCAGTGTAAATTTAGTAAATTGGATTACTTAAAGGGAACAGCTCATCAAGAACTTGTTTATGTTGGACTTGAAGACGGCCACATTGTAGTCAGCTGGAAAGCAGGTAAACGGAATAGAGTTCCACGGATGTGCAGTTTTAAGAAAGAAGCTTTGTTCATGGAATCTACGTTTAGGTCTAGGCACAGATAAGGACTATAACTGACTATAACTTAGGATTTTATCTGTTATGCCACAGGTTCAATCCTCAGTCCAGGCAATACTAAGAATACAATTGCAAATTGCATAATATTTCTACCCGATCACAGCTGACGGGATGAGAGCATGCTACTCTCGTGAATTAAAAAAAGGGTTTAGTTTGAAATTATATGAAGATTCATGAGTTCAACAGAAAGATTCCTGAGTTTGATGCAACTGAAGCAGGTTGAACGTTACATCGGTAAAAACATAGCGAGAATAACATTCAAGTTGTAAACAGTAGTCCGAATAATCCAAATGATATGAACGTAAGTTTTAAAATTTTTAAATACAATAAGCACACGTAAAAATGAAAAATAACATTGCGATTGAAAATTTCAATCAGGAAGGAAAAAATATCAGGCAAAAATCGAAAGAGATTTTCATAATTTGGTAGACTATGGAATAATCTTGCGGTTCTATGGTGGTTAGTCAGTTTTTTTACATAGGCATCACCACTTATCAAGGCCAAGAGGCCACTCGAGGATAAGGGTTAAAAAGTGTACAGTAGACAATTGGACAATATAGTAATCGTTAGTAATGGAAATTCTGTAAATTTGTTAACTTATATGGGATGGCTCATCAAAAACTTGTTTACGTTAGACTTGAAGACAACCATATCGTAGTCAGTCAGCTGAAAAGCAGGAAAACGGAAAACAATTCCATAGGCGTGCAATTCTAAGAAAGAAGCTTTGTTCATGGAAACTACATTTAGGTTTAGGCACAGATAAAGAGTGGGGGAAATTATTGAGAGTGTTTTCAGATAGACGGGTGTTTCTTGTGAAAGTTTGGCGAGGGGATGCAATAATATTGTTGGTAGAAGGTATTAACTCGTAATTCACCCTAACTATAAGTAAAACAGTAATATCGAATTCGTCATATGACAGAGTGACGCTCGATAGATTCCATCCATCCATGGAATCGTTAGTGGATCTTAGTTTTACTTTCAGCCTTGTAACTCTCGCTTCCCTTATTATATCCTTTGGTTCTCATATTCCATGAGTAATGCTTCTTACAAAGGGGGAAGTATTGCTTTGTTCTGTGTTGGGACCTATCCCTCTAACATTTATTGTTGGTTCGTTTTTGACCTTGAAGTACTATTTTTTTTAGCTCCTTGCATCCCTTGTCTGAAATGATTTTCATTAAAAAAAACAAAAACTGTACTTTAAGCAATCTAAACTGATTTTTTTTAGTGGAGCGGGCACCTTATATCTATATATCTATAAAAGTGAAAGTGTATGTGTGTGTGTGTGTGTGTACATTTCCCTACGCAATAACTCTGTCAATTTTTAGTATACAGACTCAAAATTAGATATACAGGGTACTGAGATTTGGGAAAATCGATGTGATCGGTTTTCGGCCAGAGATTTGGGGTTAATGGGGTCAAAGTTCAACGATTTGACCTTTGAGAACTCTACAAAACTCCTCCGACAATTTTGGGTCTGATCTCTTGAAATTTTAGATATGGGTTCCTTGGACATGGATCTAACTTAATAACTTTATCTATTTGGGCTCAAATCAATTTTATGGGGTCATAATAGGGTTCAAAGTTAAAAGAATTGACTGCTTTTTTTTCTTTTTTTTTTTTTGCTCAACATACACCTCCAAATACCCGGGCAACGCCGGGGACACATGTTAGTAATGAATAAAGCTATTTGGATGCAATAATAAATAACATGAAAAGGGTTGAAATGAAGTAAAGTTCTGTAGCACAATTAGACCTGAACAAAACCGACCAGGATATAACAGGTCAAAGGTTATTTTCCATTGGTTTGAACATTTCATCTGATTTTTTAAAACCGGATTCAGGGTGTAATGTTTGCCCATGCATGGAATATTGTTGCCACATCTTGGTTGATGCATCTACCATTAGTCTCTCCGTTTTAGATAATGCCCAAAAAAGAGTCTCCAATCTAATAGGCCCCATACTATCAACTAAGCTCCAACCCCTGTCTCAGCGTTGCAATTTTGTATCCCAGAGCTTTACAAAAACTTTAATAGGATGTGCTCTGATGAACTCATTGCATTTGTTCCCCCTCGACGTACATAACCCTGACAAACTTGTATAGCAGTAAAATCCCCCCTTTTTTTACTGTAAAGGTTTATAGATCCCAGAATGTCTTCTACTCTAATAGTTTCTTCCTTTGGATTGTTGGACTTTGGAATTCTCTCCCTGTTTCTTGCTTACCTGATTGTATTGACATGTAGATGTTTAGATGTAATGTGAGCAAACATTTCGCTCATCTCCTGACAGATACGGTCTCAAATAATAGTCCCTTACTTGTATAGCAGGTAAACTCCTTGGCTTAACGTTCACAGGAAACATGAGTTGGAATAGATACATTGAGATCATTGTAAAGGCTACTGCAAAGAAGGTGGGCTCTCTCTATCGTGCTAGAAAGTTACTTACGCCTGAAAGTATCCTGTACCACTACAAAGCCACTATTCGCCCATGTATGGAGTACTGCTGTCACATTTGGCCTGCTGCATCTGCTATTAGTCTCTCACTCCTGGACAGGGTCCAAAAGAGAGTAGCCAACATAATAGGTCCTGAATTGTTATCTAAACTTCAGCCCCTGTCCCACCGACGAAACGTTGCATCCCTCTGCCTGTTTTACAAGTATTTTAATGGCGGGTGCTCTGACGAACTACAAGCACTTGTACCCCCTCGACGAAAATACCCCCGACAAACCTGACAAGCAGTGAAGTCCCATCCCTACACAGTTGAGATCCCTAGATTTAAAAAAACCTTTTACTCTAATAGCTTCTTCCCCAGAACTGCAGGACTTTGAAATTCTCTTCCGGTTTCTTGCTTTTCCAACTGTACTGACATGCAGAAGTTCAAGTGCAATGTGAAAGATATCTTGCTGCTAAACTCCCTAAATAGTACCCCTGGAACTTAGGTCCCTGATAGTAGCCCCCTACATAAATTTGGCAATATGCCTTGTTTGGGGTGAAAATGTAATTTAAAAAAAAAAAAAAAAAGTTATGCCTGGAGAAGAAAATTTGCCTATTCAGGTACGGACATAAGAACATCTATAATATAAATCTCACCTGTCTGTTTAAATGTATGTATGTATGTATGTATGTATGTATGTATGTATGCCTAAAACTTTTGCAGAGGCGACGGATTTCCACGAGATCGGTATCGTTTTGAAGCTTGATCCTTCGAACGACAAATATCGAAAAATTGGCTAAAAACATTAATTCCTTCACCCTCCACTACGCGCTTTTCTACAGGAAGGGGTTGTTTTTTTCGCCGATATTTTCGAAAGTCATCCCTTCTTTTACATTAACGAGCATTAATTTAAACATTCGTCACTTCCAGTTTGGCAATGGACGCAACAGCAAAGACGTCACATTTTTTTTCACATTCTTTTCTTCTTTCATGGTATAATTTCGAGCCTGCCTGCCTACTAGCACTTTTTTTTTTGCTTGGTGAGGGGGACGAGAGATTAGAGCTCAGACGAGCATTTGCCATGGAAATAACGATAAAACAAAGGAAGGCTCGCAACGCCTCTTCTGTGGGAGAGAGGTTGCAGGGAAGAGAAAATTGCATCCCCACTAAGCCACAAAGTCTATTTTGTACTCTGTCAAGGCAGGATAGGCTGTTTTTAGCAGCTCCTGCCCAGATGTGGCAGCAGTACCCTATCCTTGGACATACTTGGCTTTTATACAGATAGAGAATTGCATCATCGGTGAGATATCTTCTGGAGCGGTAGAAGGATCCTACCATTTTTCCAGCGACCTGGGCAACAGACTTGATATACGTGTTCCATTTCAGATCAGGAGTAAAGGTCAAACCCAGAAGCTTGTCAAAACAAGAAGTCTTCTCAAGACGAGAGCCATCCATTTCAATTGATGTCAAATGGGGATCAGAGCGTTGGTGATGTAAAGATAGGAGCTTGGTTTTAGATGCATTAAAGTAACCAGCCACCTCTTACCCCATTGTACCACGTGCTCAAGATCAGAGGAGAGAGAATCAAAGAGAACTTTCTCATTTTCAGCCTTTGAGTTGTTGCCATAGATGGTCGAATCATCAGCATAGATGTCAACGAATGATTTAAGTATGTGTTTTTGGAGATCGTAGATGTAGATCAGGAAGAGAGTTGGGCCCAGGATGGATCCCTGAGGGCCTCCAGCATTAATACTGTGGGCCTCTGATTTCTGTCTATCAAACACTATTCTCATGAACCTATCGGAGAGAAATGATTTAATAATTGAGAAAACATTTCCAGTTATACTGTAGCTGGAAATCTTGTGAAGTAGGCCCTTATGCAATACCTTATTGAAGGCCTTTGATATGTCAAGAGCAATTGCCCTAGAAAGGAAGCCTTTGTTGAGAGATTCACTAACCCTATGAGATATAACAGTTAGCACATTTGCTGTTGATCTAGCAGAACAGAAACCATGTTGCATGTCACTAAGAAGGTTGTTTCTGTTGAGGTGGTTGACTACTTCTTTATTTAATATGGATTCTAGCATCTTATTCATGACACACAAGAGACTTATTGGTCTGTACTGAGAGGGAGATGACTTATCACCCGAATTCTTAAATACAGGGCATACTGATGAGGTTTTCCATAGTGTTGGAAAGCACTTCTCCTTAAGGCAATGCTTAAACAGTTTTGTAAGTATGGGGGCAAGTTCTGGTTGGAGCTTTTTCAACACTATAATTGGAATGCCGTCAGGGCCAGTTGCTTTACTGGAATCAAGGTTCTTAATCTCTTGGCGACCTTACGCACAGATATTTGTATGTTGCAGAGTGTGTTGTCTGTTATGGGAGGGAATACAGGAAGTTGATGGCCTTCGTCGCAAAGGGTAGAATTAGTTGCAAAGTTCTTTGCAAATAGTTTGACCTTGTCTGATATTGACGAGATGACCTCAGGTCCATTGATGATGGTTGGGATAGAACCGTGGCGACCGTAATATGATGGCCTAGTGACGACTATAATTTAGTCTGATGACGTCATGAACATCGTTCTGTTGAAATTTGGTCACGAGTCTCATGACTAAACCAGAAGCTGGTTTAAATTTTTGGAGGGTAAAGTAAATATAAACATGCCGTCGAGATGTATAGTTCCAAAATGCCGAGGTAACTATGAAAATGGACCAAAAGTTACTGTGTTTTCACTTCCCCCCAAAAAAGGAAATAATTTACCAATGGATTAATGCAATAAAAAGAAAGGATTTTACTCCATCTAAATATAGCAGAGTAACTGTTAAAATGTTTGAGATGTTAAAAAAAAAACGCGCCTTTTTTTATTTTTATTTTATTTATTTATTTATTTTTTTGAATGTATTTTAAAATAAAAATGAAAGTATGTATATAAAAAATGAATTTTACATGTAACTTAAGTTATGTGCTGAAATAATAAATTATTATTTAGAAACTTATTTAAAATGGGGAGTATGGTGAAAATATTATGTACTTTCACCTAACAATTTAATAAAAATGATATCGTAAAAACGGAATTTTTTGTTTAAATAATTTTAAATAAGAAAAGTCATTTATCTCTTTTAGTTCAACTATTTTACTGTGCAATATTTATAGGATTCTTCAAGCTTGAAGTAGTTATATATATATATATATATATGTGTGTGTGTGTGTGTGTGTGTGTGTGTGGGTGCTAATGCAGAGTGATCCGTGCTATTTTTTTAAATAGTAAATGTTTACGACGTGCCCCAGCGTATCATAAACACCCCAACCTCCCCATGTTAAGAACGACTTTTCGAATAAACACCCCCAACCTTGAAAGCCGTTCTTAACATCGGGAGGTTCAGGGGGTGTTTATTCCGAAAGTCGTTCTTAATATGGGGAGGTTGGGGTGTTTATACTACGCTGGGCCAGGTCGTAAAAAAAATATTTTTTTTTGTATTTTTCTCCTTTTTTTTTTACTTTTGTTAATTTACAGAAATTTCTCAATTTTTTATGTTATTTTTTGCTTATTAAATTGTTAGATGAGAATAAAGTAAGCCACCCCTTTCCTTAAATTAAGAATAGGTTTCTAAATAACTTTATTATGCACTTCTGCAGTTTAACATTCGCAAGCAAATTTAAAAAGCCACTTTCGGCACATGGAGGAGGCAAGGCTTTGTTAACTTTTACGTTGCGCGGACGGAACTCTCCTAAAATGAAAACAATTTGTTTGTAGATGTTAAACTGCACTAATACCTGTTATTAGTTACGTAAACTGCATAAATACCGATTTATTTACCAAATTATATTGTTATATTGAAGTTTCCAGCTGTAAGATGGTTACCATTAAATTAAAGCTTTATAACAATTTTGATTAATTCATAATTTAATGGCCAAACAAGTGCGTAAACTATTAATAGTTAATGAAAGAAAAATAGGTAAATTTTTAGATTAGATCCACCTCCACAATTTTCTTTTAAATGGCTACTTTTATAGGTTTTCGACTATCCTGAATACGGAAATCCCATTGAAATTTTGCAGAAATAAGTAGTTATCGAGATATAAAAAGTGAAGTCCCATCCCTACACAGTTGAGATCCCTAGATTTAAAAAAACCTTTTACTCTAATAGCTTCTTCCCCAGAACTGCAGGACTTTGAAATTCTCTTCCGGTTTCTTGCTTTTCCAACTGTACTGACATGCAAAAGTTCAAGTGCAATGTGAAAGATATCTTGCTGCTAAACTCCCTAAATAGTACCCCTGGAACTTAGGTCCCTGATAGTAGCCCCCTACATAAATTTGGCAATATGCCTTGTTTGGGGTGAAAATGTAATTTAAAAAAAAAAAAAAAAAAAGTTATGCCTGGAGAAGAAAATTTGAATATTCAGGTACGGACATAAGAACATCTATAATATAAATCTCACCTGTCTGTTTAAATGTATGTATGTATGTATGTATGTATGTATGCCTAAAACTTTTGCAGAGGCGACGGATTTCCACGAGATCGGTATCGTTTTGAAGCTTGATCCTTCGAACGACAAATATCGAAAAATTGGCTAAAAACATTAATTCCTTCACCCTCCACTACGCGCTTTTCTACAGGAAGGGGTTGTTTTTTTCGCCGATATTTTCGAAAGTCATCCCTTCTTTTACATTAACGAGCATTAATTTAAACATTCGTCACTTCCAGGTTGGCAATGGACGCAACAGCAAAGACGTCACATTTTTTTTCACATTCTTTTCTTCTTTCATGGTATAATTTCGAGCCTGCCTGCCTACTAGCACTTTTTTTTTTTGCTTGGTGAGGGGGACGAGAGATTAGAGCTCAGACGAGCATTTGCCATGGAAATAACGATAAAACAAAGGAAGGCTCGCAACGCCTCTTCTGTGGGAGAGAGGTTGCAGGGAAGAGAAAATTGCATCCCCACTAAGCCACAAAGTCTATTTTGTACTCTGTCAAGGCAGGATAGGCTGTTTTTAGCAGCTCCTGCCCAGATGTGGCAGCAGTACCCTATCCTTGGACATACTTGGCTTTTATACAGATAGAGAATTGCATCATCGGGGAGATATCTTCTGGAGCGGTAGAAGGATCCTACCATTTTTCCAGCAACCTGTGCAACAGACTTGATATACGTGTTCCATTTCAGATCAGGAGTAAAGGTCAAACCCAGAAGCTTGTCAAAACAAGAAGTCTTCTCAAGACGAGAGCCATCCATTTCAATTGATGTCAAATGGGGATCAGAACGTTGGTGATGTAAAGATAGGAGCTTGGTTTTAGATGCATTAAAGTAACCAGCCACCTCTTACCCCATTGTACCACGTGCTCAAGATCAGAGGAGAGAGAATCAAAGAGAACTTTCTCATTTTCAGCCTTTGAGTTGTTGCCATAGATGGTCGAATCATCAGCATAGATGTCAACGAATGATTTAAGTATGTGTTTTTGGAGATCGTAGATGTAGATCAGGAAGAGAGTTGGGCCCAGGATGGATCCCTGAGGGCCTCCAGCATTAATACTGTGGGCCTCTGATTTCTGTCTATCAAACACTATTCTCATGAACCTATCGGAGAGAAATGATTTAATAATTGAGAAAACATTTCCAGTTATACTGTAGCTGGAAATCTTGTGAAGTAGGCCCTTATGCAATACCTTATTGAAGGCCTTTGATATGTCAAGAGCAATTGCCCTAGAAAGGAAGCCTTTGTTGAGAGATTCACTAACCCTATGAGATATAACAGTTAGCACATTTGCTGTTGATCTAGCAGAACAGAAACCATGTTGCATGTCACTAAGAAGGTTGTTTCTGTTGAGGTGGTTGACTACTTCTTTATTTAATATGGATTCTAGCATCTTATTCATGACACACAAGAGACTTATTGGTCTGTACTGAGAGGGAGATGACTTATCACCCGAATTCTTAAATACAGGGCATACTGATGAGGTTTTCCATAGTGTTGGAAAGCTCTTCTCCTTAAGGCAATGCTTAAACAGTTTTGTAAGTATGGGGGCAAGTTCTGGTTGGAGCTTTTTCAACACTATAATTGGAATGCCGTCAGGGCCAGTTGCTTTACTGGAATCAAGGTTCTTAATCTCTTGGCGACCTTACGCACAGATATTTGTATGTTGCAGAGTGTGTTGTCTGTTATGGGAGGGAATACAGGAAGTTGATGGCCTTCGTCGCAAAGGGTAGAATTAGTTGCAAAGTTCTTTGCGAATAGTTTGACCTTGTCTGATGTTGACGAGATGACCTCAGGTCCATTGATGATGGTTGAGATAGAACCGTGGCGACCGTAATATGATGGCCTAGTGACGACTATAATTTAGTCTGATGACGTCATGAACATCGTTCTGTTGAAATTTGGTCACGAGTCTCATGACTAAACCAGAAGCTGGTTTAAATTTTTGGAGGGTAAAGTAAATGTAAACATGCCGTCGAGATGTATAGTTCCAAAATGCCGAGGTAACTATGAAAATGGACCAAAAGTTACTGTGTTTTCATTTCCCCCCAAAAAAGGAAATACTTTACCAATGGATTAATGCAATAAAAAGAAAGGATTTTACTCCATCTAAATATAGCAGAGTAACTGTTAAAATGTTTGAGATGTTAAAAAGAAAAACGCGCCTTTTTTTATTTTTATTTTATTTATTTATTTATTTTTTTGAATGTATTTTAAAATAAAAATGAAAGTATGTATATAAAAAATGAATTTTACATGTAACTTAAGTTATGTGCTGAAATAATAAATTATTATTTAGAAACTTATTTAAAATGGGGAGTATGGTGAAAATATTATGTACTTTCACCTAACAATTTAATAAAAATTATATCGTAAAAACGGAATTTTTTGTTTAAATAATTTTAAATAAGAAAAGTCATTTATCTCTTTTAGTTCAACTATTTTACTGTGCAATATTTATAGGATTCTTCAAGCTTGAAGTAGTTATATATATATATATATATATATATATATATATATATATATATATATATATATATATATATGTGTGTGTGTGTGTGTGTGTGTGTGTGTGTGTGTGTGTGTGTGGGTGCTAATGCAGAGTGATCCGTGCTATTTTTTTAAATAGTAAATGTTTACGACGTGCCCCAGCGTATCATAAACACCCCAACCTCCCCATGTTAAGAACGGCTTTTGGAATAAACACCCCCAACCTTGAAAGCCGTTCTTAACATCGGGAGGTTCAGGGGGTGTTTATTCCGAAAGTCGTTCTTAATATGGGGAGGTTGGGGTGTTTATACTACGCTGGGCCAGGTCGTAAAAAAAATATATTTTTTTGTATTTTTCTCCTTTTTTTTTAACTTTTGTTAATTTACAGAAATTTCTCAATTTTTTATGTTATTTTTTGCTTATTAAATTGTTAGATGAGAATAAAGTAAGCCACCCCTTTCCTTAAATTAAGAATAGGTTTCTAAATAACTTTATTATGCACTTCTGCAGTTTAACATTCGCAAGCAAATTTAAAAAGCCACTTTCGGCACATGGAGGAGGCAAGGCTTTGTTAACTTTTACGTTGCGCGGACGGAACTCTCCTAAAATGAAAACAATTTGTTTGTAGATGTTAAACTGCACTAATACCTGTTATTAGTTACGTAAACTGCATAAATACCGATTTATTTACCAAATTATATTGTTATATTGAAGTTTCCAGCTGTAAGATGGTTACCATTAAATTAAAGCTTTATAACAATTTTGATTAATTCATAATTTAATGGCCAAACAAGTGCGTAAACTATTAATAGTTAATGAAAGAAAAATAGGTAAATTTTTAGATTAGATCCACCTCCACAATTTTCTTTTAAATGACTACTTTTATAGGTTTTCGACTATCCTGAATACGGAAATCCCATTGAAATTTTGCAGAAATAAGTAGTTATCGAGATATAAAAAGTTGTTTTATGCATTGTATTCTTTGGCGGACATCTTTTTTACGCGCGTACGCGCGCGTCATAAAGATGGCCGCCAAAGAATACAATGCATAAAACAACTTTTTATATCTCGATAACTACTTATTTCTGTAAAATTTCAATGCGATTTACATAAACTTTGTCCTAGAATCTCAATCACTTGTGAAATATTGCTATAAGTTGACTTCAAAAGCTCTTTCTCCAACTACTTTTGAAAGGCAAAATATTAATTTGGTTTTGAAAATTTTCAACGAATATACTATTCAAGGTTTTCTAACCTTGGAAAAACAGGAATGCTTGCCAAATTATGCAGAAATCGCAGAATAGATTAAAATATTTTATATTTGGTGGACAATACTGAATGTGAAAATACCATATAAAGGTTGTCGACTTCGTAATAAATATGCTAATCCACTTACATTAAATAGTGATAATTATAGTTTCCTAAATGTGTTCTGTGACTGGTTGGAAACTTGGAATAGCATTCCTGGAAGAACGTAAGTTAACAAAGGAAACATATACTGCTTTGCACCATACTACTTACGCCATTTTAGAATTGACTAAATATTGTATAAATGTACTGAACATGGTGTATATATTACCAGGAAAGTTTCAGACAGATTGGCCAGTATCGACAAGTTAGTGGAGATCAGTATAATATATCGATACGTAAGGTGTATGAATGTGAAAAAAAAACTCAGAATGTTGTCAGTTTTAAAATTGAGCTTACCAATTAATAACCGAACTACTGAATTGAAAAGTTTAAATGAAACTAACTTGGATGAAATGACAAGGGAGCAAGAGTTACATGTTTATAAATTTAACATAGATGTAACAGAAGATGATGTTAATCAATGCAAGGAAGTACTTCCTGTTATATTATAGTTAGCAGGTTATTGCTGTCATGCAGTTTTCAAAAAACTGAAATGCAATAGCTGCAAAAATTTAATATCCGGGAGAGAGGCTGTTGAAGAAATAGTTGAATTAAACAGCTACTTTCAGGGTATTAACAGAGGTTCTTTGCTATACCCAAATGATATAACTAATAATTTTGTTTTATATAATTATATAGTTATAAACAAACTTACAAAATGCAATTCTTTTTTACATTCGATTCATCAGAGAAAATTAGCCATGTACATAACTTTAAATATTTTGGCTGATCAAAACCGATTATTTCATGTTGACTCTTGTGAGGAGGGTCACACTATTCAGCAAATTGAAAGAATGCTGATATGGAGTTCATCGAATTCCTTTATAAACATTTTTTTTTCGCAAAGAGAATGACAATATTAGTAAAAAAAATATATATCAGAGAAAGAAAAATTCAAACTTTTAATTAAATTCTACAACAGATTTTTGAAAAGTTTTAATATTCAATGCTTGAAATATTTCTGCCTTAGTAACTTTGTTTATACTAAAATTTGTTTGAATTTAATTTTTAACTTATTGTTTGTTATTCAGTTAAACTAATTTATTGTTCGTTATTCAGTTAAACCAATTTATTGTTCGTTTTTCAATTAAACTAATTTATTGTTCGTTATTCAGTTAAACCAATTTATTGTTCGTTTTTCAATTAAACTAATTTATTGTTCGTGACTCAGTTAAACCAATTTATTGTTCGTTTTTCAATTAAACTAATTTATTGTTCGTTTTTCAGTTAAACAAATTTATGGTTTGTTTTTCAGTTTTGATTTTTAAAATATTGTTTTTTTTATTTAAAAAATATTTATTGTTCATTTTTATTTATTTCTATTGAATAAACTTCAGTTTCATACAAATCAAATCGTATTCCTTTTCTTAAACTTTTTAACAACTTTTCTCCCTTTCAATTCGTTTATTATTATTAATATTTTTATTATTAATACTGGATGAGTTTCAGTACAAAGTATCATGTTTATCTTTTTTAATCGAATTTTGAAGTTTTCTAACGCTTTCTGTAAAAAATGTCTGCTCATTATCGACAGTCTGTGTTACACTTATATTGCTTACTAGGACTTATGGCGATGACGTCATTTCTCAGCTGACAGACCATCTATGACGATGGTCACGATAGAACACACGCTTCTGTTCGGGATCCTGTTTGCTATTTACCAAAACTGGTGAGAACCAAGCTGCTGCTCAGCTACTTTGGATTTAACGGACTGAGCATATAGCACTCCTGTACTTTTTATTACTCTTTTACAGTGGTTGCTGGTGGTCCTGAAAGCAGCTTTAGTTGGTAGATATGGAAAAAGTGATTTCTGTGCACAATGGCAGCAGCACATTCAGGGGAGAACCATGGCTGGCTGTTAGGTTTTTGTTAGAATTTTTTTGATGGAATGAATTGGTCTATGTCTACAATTAACCATTCGGTCAGGTCTGATACTATAGAGGACACATACTTTTTAAACATAAAATGCAGAGGTAGATCAGATATGAATATACGGAAGCTATCCCAGTCAGCCATAGAGTATCGGTATACAGTATGGTGGAAAGGTATGTCTGAAGTCTTATTACATTTCATTTTTATCTTAACTGATACTATGGAGTAGTCGGAGGATCACAGGGGAGATAGAACGGAACATGAACATAGGGGAAGTTGTGAGAAAAATGTCTAGAAGGCTTGCATACTGACCGGTAGTATCAGGCACACGGATGGGCTTGCAAACAATCTGAGTGAGGTCATAGGCAATGTCAAAATCATGACTGAATCTCCCCTCATCATCTGTCTTATTTGAGTGGGTCAACCATTCCACATTATGGACATTGAAGTCACCGCAAATGCGAATGTTAGCCGAAGGATGAGCAGACAAGTTGTGGTCAATTTTCTCAGATATACGCTTAAAGATGGAAACCCTGCTGTTGTGGGGGCGATAGAGGGCAAATATAAATGCAGTGGTGTAAGCTAGTGCAACCCGGAAGCACATAGAAGGTAGATTAGGGTATTCTCTGGAGATATCCCTACCACATGGAAAGCCAACTTTAATGTAGGCACACACTCCATGCTCATGGCGATCTTGGGGGTCAGATTTAGATGTTAAGTTAGAGTATCCTTTAATTATGAACTCATTTAGGGAAGTGGTCGGCCCTATGCCAGTTTCGCTTAGGAAGAATATGTCCGGTTTCGTCTCCTGCAAATGGGTTTCAACCTCTGGAAGATTGGAACGTAGACCTCTGATATTGGAGAAGAAGACATGGTAGAAGGGGTTTACATTGGAGGATGGGGTTCTAGGTTTATTCGTGTTTTTTTGTTTTTTTTTTGAGATATTTCATGTTGAGGTTTTGGGATTTGTGGAACAGGTCGACAGATTTGGTTAGAGCAGGACAGAGAGGGAAAGTAAGAGAGAAAAAGACAGGAATTTTTTTTTTTGTAGCACATGATAAGGTAAAGCCGTAACAATTATCCACTAGTATGGCATCGAGAGGCCCCACCAGAAACTACTGCATGGTTCAGAATCCATTCACCAAATGACAATACAGCAGCCCCAGTACTTTGCACCTGCTGATAGGACAGCCTCCTTAGTGGTTAATCCAAGGTTCAGGTCCCTGACTATCAGGCAGATAATGTCAGCCCAGATGAAACGTTTACCTCCAGCACTCTTACTAGTGACATGGCCACAACAGCTCTTATTTCATTCTGGTGTTATCCTTATTATAAAATTTAATGAGTGTTTTCATAAAGTTGGAAATGGATGAGGCGAGTTACATGTAAAACGCATTTGAGAATACAAAAATTTCAGGATACGAAAAGCAAGCCAGAACCAATTAATTTCGTATCTAGAGGTTCCACTGCATCTAAAGATAAATGACTTTTTCACGGCTAGAGAATTGCCATATTATTTATGCATTAAAAGTTTTTTGTATTTACATCTTTTTGTCATCCTCTTATGGCTCCCCGGTTGAAGACCCATGTTTAAAAACGCTGGTCTAAAGTGTGGAACAGAAAAATAGTTGCCCTAGAAAAGACAACATAATTCCATTTCCGTTTGATGAAAACCAGTTTTCTTTCTTTGTTGCAAACCATCTACTAGTTGGTCAGTTGTATACAAATCACAAGAGTGATAGTAGCCTTCTATCCTGTCTGAAAGTGACATAATGTTCAACGACAGAGATCGGAGATGTGCCACTGCACAACTCATGCTCTCTACCGATCCAAGTTATGACAACAGGACCATTGCCAATTTTATTTGGTTGGATTTATATAGCCAACCACCCAGCTGCATTAACGCCAAGTGGGTTGGACTGTCTTTCCCCAAAAGAGGAAGTGTCTAGGGAATATCGAATTCATTCACAAGCCATCCCTAGTCGCATGTATACTCTGGTTCAGGTAGATAATGTTAGGTGTTTGCAATTCTTACAGGGAGGTTTCAACTTCTTCCTACATACAGCGCTTTGTATTCTCAAATGGTCACCCATCTAGTACAGACGAAGCTCAATGTTGCTTAACTTCAGTGATCTAATGAGAACCGATGTGTCAATGGTTTTATAGTTTACCAACCCTTTCTTTGCATTATTTAATGTTGAATCATATATTTTTGGTGAACCTTTTATACTTCAAGTTTTCAATCAATCTATCAATCAATAAGGGTTTTATCACTCAATGAGGAACCCCTCCCTGGACTTTAGCCATCTAACTCTATCCAAAGCTATCCGCTACCATGTGGGACTCATGTGTTGTATCAGGTCGTCCCTCCATCCCATTCTTGGTCTTCCCTTTGACCACTTATGTTCACATGGACCATCTGTTGTAATGTTGTCTGGCTACGTGCCCTGCCAATCTGTGTTTGGATGTTTTGATGGCAGCATTGATGTCAATAGTTCTTGTTTGTTGGCGGATCCAGATGTTTGTCTTTCTGTCTTGTAGAGTGATGCCTAACATTATCCTCTCCATCTTCCTTTGTGCTACTGCTTAAGTTTTAAATATCTTTAAATATCAATTCATGGTGTCTGTTGCTTTAACTGATTATTCATATTATAAATCTATGTATATATCATCGGCTGCAGTTTCATGGTATTCCCAGAACAGATTCTATTTATGAAGAATTAATGCTTTTTTTTGTTGTTGTTGTTGCAAACTTTAAAGATATAGTGAACACATCTATAAGAAGTTTTCTTTTGTCATGTTTTAAAAAGCATTTTTAATTTCTTAAGGCTACTTTTCTCATATTGGATGTTGTTTTCACAACGTGTTGGCCGATGTAGCCTCCAACCTTCATCAGGTACATCTTGTCTAACTTGAGGATCTTTATGTCGAATTCAAAAATCTGTACAGAATTTCAAACTGAATCTTTTATTTACTATATGGGGGGTAGATTGTTCCCATTCCATCAACCATAATCCGGTTGAAATCATAAGAAATTATTAATTATATTCTTAGCATCGCCTATAGTGAGGATTGAACCTTCAAACTCTAGAAGACCATCACTTTTCTTTCTTTTTTTTTTACAAAGGAGTCACCACTTATCAAGGGCAGGAGGCCACTCAAGGATAAGGGTTAATGAGTATACGGTAGTCAATGGAACAATATCCTAGTAGTCGTTAGTAGTGGAAATTTGGTGAATCCTGTTACTTAAGGGGACGGCTCATCATGAACTTGTTTACATTGGACTTGAAGATGGCCATATTGTAGTCAGATGGAAAGCAGAGAAATGGAAGAGAATTCTACAAGCGTGCAGTTCTAAGAAAGAAGCTTTGTTCATGGAATCTACATTTAAGTTTAGGCACAGATAAAGAGTGGCGGAAATAATTGATAGTGGTAGTGGTTTCAGCTAGACAAGTGCTTTTCGTGAAAGTTTGGTGAGGGAGGACCATAAATTGGAACTAATTGTACTTAATACTTTATCCGTTGCACCACGAGACCATTCCATTACACAATAAAAATAATGTGATTATTAATTCTAACCTATAAATTTATCAGATCAGCTTAAATGCTAGAAAATTTTCATTTGCTTTTGAAAATTTATTTAATAAATTACCTAAGATGGGTAATTTATTAAATTAATTTATTTAAAAATTACCTACGACAGGTAATATAAAAATATTTGATATCTCTAAAATTAAAACCAGTAAGTGAGATAACTAATTTGTAATTAAAAAATACAATAGGAGTTGCCTACCTTAAAAATCCAATGATCTTGCTGTAACCCCCTGGGTAACGCCGGGTCAGTACTGCTATTAGGTTGGTGCAAAAATAATGTCGTTTTTTGACGTTCAACTTCATGTCAAAAAACATTATTTTTGCACCAACCTAATAGTTGTATTCTAAGGGTTTTAGTTTCAAGAAAACATTTCATCTTCCATCATCATATACGGCTTAATATCCATTTTACATGCTTGCATGTGATGGACGGCTCTTAGAAATTGAATTGCAAAATTAATCTACCTCTAGCCAGGTTTTTATTTATCCCTCTTTCTCTCAAGTTAATTTTTTAATTTCCTTTCATGTTTTCCTGATTATAATTAATTATATTTAACTTATTATCACTAAGCACTTAAGCTAAAAATATAAATCAATAAATGGAATAAATAATTCTAAAATCTATATCTATAAAAGTGAAAATATGTGTGTGTGTGTGTGTGTGTGTGTCATTCCCTTAACTCTGTCAGTTTTCAGTTTAGAGACTCAAGATTTGAGATAAGGCGTATTGAGATTGAGGAAAATATTTTTAATTCGTTTTCGGCCAAAAATTTGACTGTCAAAGGGTTAAAGTTCAACAATTTGACCTTCGAAAACTCTACCAAACTCCTCCACCAATTTTGGGTCTAAACACTTGAAATTTTAAATGTAGATTACTTTGACATGGATCAAAAATTTTTAATTTGATATGAGCCCAAAATAATAAATGTTAAAGGGTCAAAACTGGGATCAAAGTTTTTTAAAAATTTGACCTCTGAAGTCTCTACCAAATTACTCAGCCAATTTCTGGTCTAAACATTTGAAATTTTGCATAAAGGGTATTCAGACATTCTGCAAGCTTTTTAATCGGTTTGGTTCGAAAATTTAAACTGCCAAGTTACAAAAGATTTAACCTTTGCGGTGACTAGCAAATTACTCAGCCAATTTTGGGTCTAAACATTTTAAATTTATACATAACGGGTATTCAGACATGCAGCAAGCATTTTAATCAGTTTTGGGGCAAAAATTTGACTGCCAAAAGGTCAATGTTGAAAGAGTTGACCTTTGCAGATTTTACCAAATTTTTCTGCCAATTTTGGGTCTAAACATTTAAAATTTTACATGTAGGTAATTTGGTCATGGGTAAAACTTTTTATTTTGATTTGAGACCAAAATAATAAATGTAAAGCGATCAAAATTGGGGTCAAAGTTTTTAAAAAATTGACCTCTGCGGTCTCTACGAAATTACTTAGACAATTTTTGGTCTACACATTTAAAATCTTACATAAGGTGTATTCACACGTAGGGCAAGTTATGAACAGTACAAGGGGCCTGAGCAAAGCCAGGCAGAAACGCAAATAGTAAATAAAGTTGGTTTTGAGAGTAATAGTAAATTAAAAGCAAATAATTTTGGGTTTGAGATTAATAGTGAATTAATCTATCTATTATATCTATAAAAGTGAAATTGTTTGTGTGTGTACATTTCCCTAGCAAACTACTCTGTCAACTTTTAGTCTACAGACTCGAAATTTGACATTAGGGGTATCGAGATTTGGGAAAATATTTTAATCTGTTTTCGGCCAGAAATTTGGCTGTCAAGTGGTCAAAGTTCAGCGATTTCAGCTTTTAAAACTCTACCAAACACCTTCGCCAATTTTAGGTCTAAACACTTGAAATTTTAGATGTAGGTTATCTGGACACGAGTACAAACTTTTTAATATATATATACATATGCATATAAAGTTATTAACAGAACATAGGACCCGAGCAAAGCCGAGCTGTTCTGCTAGTGAAGAATGTAATAGTTGTCTACCTTAATTTTAAAAAAATGTGCAACAAATAAAAATTGAACACCGAAATAACTTTATCGCATTCCGAACAAGGTGGGTTGGATATAGTAAAAAAAATAATATGAAGAAAAAAAAAGAGAAATTTAGAAGATGAAAACGGCAATGAAAAGGCAGAAACAATGATAATAATTACATAAATAGCAAAAAAAAAAAAAAAAAGACAAAAAATAGATTGCTTTATAAAAGAGTTAAAATAAAGAAAGGATGGTAGAAAGGAGTGGAGGGTGAAAACAGAAGAAAGGAGAGAAGAGAAAGGGAATATGAATCAAGTGCAACAAATACGAAGAAACTGTGGAAGAAGGGAAAAAGGGAATGAAAAAAGGGAGTGAAAAAGTATGGAAAAGAAGAAAGGGAGAAGTGAAAAAGAGGCAAAAGGTGAGTGATGGGGAGAAGGAAAAAGAGGCAAAAGCGATTCAGCTTACCATCCGAGAATCTGCTGCGGACTGTAAAAGAGAAAGAGAAAGATGCAAAAACAAAAAGAATGGATGATTTTCTTTTCTTTTTTTTGTTTTGGCGGAGAAAAAAAAAATTAAAAACAAAAAACAATGAGATTATTTGGATTACGCGGACTACTGTTCGTGTCTTGAATGTTATTCTAAAAATAACACACACACACATCTCTCTCTCTCTCTCTCTCTCTCTCTCTCTCTCTATCTATCTATCTATCTCTCTCTCTGTCTCTCTCTCTATATATATATATATATATATACTTAATTTACTCACATAAAATTAATATACGAAAGTATAGATTTATGCGTAAGCATTTACTTCAAAAGTGCTCAATACGTAGGTAGATCTAGTTAGTAAGTTATAAAATGTATATGGCGATGAAGCTACATTGAATATTCCGCGTTTCATCCACTTTAGGACTCTTCAGGCTTATGCGCATAAGCCTGAAGAATCCTAAAGTGGATGAAACGCGGAGTATCCAGTGTAGCTTAACCGCTATATACATTTTATTTGTTTGTGCCCAAAACAATTGTCAAATTTTAAAGTTTTTTCGTACTCCTTGTCAAACAATAAGTTTTGTTGTCAATCTGCATAATTTAATTCAGAATTTCCATTATTCCATCATCTCGTATTTTGAGCTTTTTTTGATCTGCTTGGGATCGTCTTATAAATATTGATATTAATATTTATTTGGACTGTATGCTTACAGTATTATACAATCTGTATTCCTACGGCATTTCAATATATATATATATATATATATATATATATATATATATATATATATATATATATATATATATATATATATATATATATATGAAGAAAAAAAGGGAAATATATATATATATATGAAAAAAAAGGGATATATATATATATATATATTCTAAAGAAGCTTTGATTAACGAAGAAAGCAGTTTAAATTCCCGGAAGGAAAAATAAATAAATAAAAATAACTTTAACCTATCGCAGACTTAGCACCTACAATGTTTATAGTGACAAAAGAGAATCCATTTATATAAGGATGAAAAAAAAAAGCCTTAACTAAAGTTGTTAAATAGAAATAGACTTAGCATTTGCATAAGCCGATTTCGCAAAAGTCTTCAATTTTAAAACAGAATTTAACTACATAAGGATGAAAAGAGAAAACCTTAACTAAAATTGTGTAAATAGAAAACGCGGATCATCAGCTGCTTACCATGTAGCTGTTTCGGAGATTTAATATATATTGAAAAGTAAATTATTGGTACTATAGTAAATTCGAGAGCGAGATGATGCAGTGATTGCAGGTGATTAAATAACTTACTGAATAGATGGTTTTCTAACGAATGATAAAAAATATTTTTTTGTATAGTTTTAAAGGTTGAAAACTTCAAAGACTATATATATATATATATATATATATATATATATATATATATATAGTTTGTGCACAAAACAATTGTCAAGCCACATTGAATTATTCTTTGTTTAATTTGACAGGAAAAAACGAATAAAGACTTGATAATTGAACTACTATTGTTTATATATATATAGTCATCCACAGATAGATTGTTTCGCTGTATGACAGTCTTTTAGTAAGCCTAGAAAATCGCATAATATATATATATATATATATATATATATATATATATATATATATATATATATATAGTAAGTTATAAAATATGTATGGCGAGTAAGCTACACTGAATATTCCGCGTTTCATCCATTCTAGGACTCTTCAGGCTTATGCGCGAATTTTGTGGCTGTTTGTCGTTTTTATATACGTATCTTTTATAGAGATTTTAGTAAGCCAATCAGCTTTCTAGTATCCCCCGCGCCCTTCCTATCAGCAGAAAGCTGATTGGCTAACTAAAATCTCTATAGAAGATGCATATATAAAAACGACAAGCAACCACAAAATTCACGCATAAACCTGAAGGGTCCTAGAGTGGATGAAACGCAGAATATTCAGTGTAGCTTAATCGCCATATATATTTTATAACTTACTAACTAGCTCTACCTACGTATTGAGCACTTTTGAAGTAAATACTTAAAGTTTACGCATAAATTTATACTTTCGTATATTAATTTTATGTGAGTAAATTAAGTAGTTATATATAAAATCTGAGATTATTGTTTTCCAGAGGTTAAGTAACCAATGATGTTTAATGCAAATTTAATACCTAAGGGAACAAAGAAGAACGAAAGAAAGAAAAAAAAGGAAGAATAGATAAAAGAGAAAAATGAAAAGGGAAAACCATAAATAATTCAATACCGAAGTAGAAGCAGGATACACTATTTACTTTTACATAATCAGTAATATATTGATACACAGTAATGAGCATGTTTCGGTCAGCCACTAGTTACTAGAGACCGACCTATTCAGGCGGTACAGCTTATATGAAAGCAAAGTTTGCAATGAAAATATCAAATCTTTTTTATTACAGGGAGTCAATATCAGGAGGTTCTGTCAAATGTTGTGAAAAATAAGATTTGGTTGGAGGTAAATAACACCCATTAGGGGTGCGGATTTAAATCTGTGTTTAGATATAAAAATAAACAGGAAAGGATGGGGAATTAAAGATCAAAAGAGAAGTAATGGAATACTAGAAAGAACAGTATTCCTATACGTGTGTGATAGCCGCCTTAAATCTTCAACATACTAGTGCGTATAGGTTCAATCAGCAGAGGAATGTGAATTTGACATAAGGCATTTCAGATTTAATAGGGGTTGTTCAGTTATAAGGATATTTTTAATCTAACTAGAATTTTTGCCCTTTTGTATATCTTCACTCTACCACTATCATCCCTACATACATCACTGAAGAGGTTAAAAGATAAGAAAAAAAAGGAAAAGACGCAAGGGAGCAAAGAAGAAAAGAAAAAAGAAAGCAAGAAAGAAAGAAAGGAAGAATAGAAAAAGGGAAAGAGGAAGAATGAAAAGGGGAAACGATAAATAATTTATTGGTGGTGATTCTAAGGCATGTCTTTTTCCTTCCTACTCGTACCCCATCCCCGTCCGATACCCTCATCATCATTTACATTTTGATTTTTTAATTTTACTTTAAGTACTTTCTTCTCACTATTGTCAGCATTATTAATAAATATAATTAGTATTAAAATTATCATTACCAATCACCATAAGTATCGTAGTCACCAACTTGTTTATCCCCCATTAGCTTCTATTTTTAATTATGATTATTACGATTAAAGTAGATATTTATATACAAGCATGGAGATAAATTAATTATATACATTTTGAGATTTTATTATTATTATAATTATCGTTATTGCTAAACAAATTTCAAAGCTTCGCTTAGTAAATAACTAAAAAAGCTATGATAAGAAATGGGGGGGTAGATGGGGATGCGAGACGAGTAGAAAGGAAAAAGACATGCCTTGAAATCACCACCAAAAAATTGTATTACATAAAACCAAATCATATTTTTCACAACATTTGATAGAACCGCCTGATATTTACTCCCTCTGACAAGGAAGATTTGGTACTTTCATTGCAAAATTTGCTTTCCTATAAGCTGTATTGCCTGAAGAGGTCGGTTTCTAGTTACTACTACTTAGTAGCTGACCGAAACATGCTCATGACTGTGTAGCAAGATATTACTGCTTATGTAAAAACAAATAAAGAGTATACCATCTTCTACTTCGTTATTTATTTTTCACAACATTTGACGAAACCTCCTGATATTAACTCCCTGTGACGAGGAAGACCTGATATTTTCATTGCAAACTTTGCTTTCGTTTATGCTGTATCACCCGAGGATGTCTCTAGTTACTGGCAGCTAGATGACCGAAACTTGCTCATTACTGTGTAGCAACGTATTACTGCTTATGTAAAAACAAATAAAGAGTATATATACCAGCAGAAGTACCTGTCGTTGACTGGGTTCAAAAACAGCCTACAGAAAATGGACTGTGATTGATGAAAGTATGATAGGTTATGAAAAGGAGGGGGTTGTAAAGAGATGGGTTTTGATACTCAAAAATTTTACCTTAAGCAAAATATGATGAAAGTAAAGATAATTTTCGCGAAAATATATTTTTTTATATCAACTTTGTTTCCATTCGTAGCCAAGAGTGACCAACAAAATGATGTTTCCTTACAAAGACAAAATGTTAAATATATAATAATATAAATATACAAGAAATAAATGTTACCATAGTCAATAAACATTACTTTTATGGTAGAAAAGTTCATTGGTTTGTATTTTTAAGTAGTTTGTAAAAAAAAAAAAAAATTTTTTTAATTTACGAACCGGTTTTAAAAAAATCAAAATGGCAGCGACTTTGAAATGGAGAGCCGCGTTTTCAATTTGAAGGAGGGGCACCTGAGCATTCTGTGTTAACAATTTAAGAGAGTTTCGTCAATGTAAGGAATATTTATAAACATATTTTAATGTTTTCCGTTATTTTGTGCTTGAGGAATATTCGATTATAGCATGTGTAGTTTATATAAAAATTAATTTAAGTAGTTATCGCCTCAAATTTCGTTTTGATTTCGGTTCGCTGGAATTATTTCAAAGAGCATTAAAAACTATTTCAAAACAAAAAAAAAACATGAACTGAAATTTTATTGACTATGGTAACATTTATTTCTTGTATATTTATTTTTTTGGGTAGTCGTTTGTTGGCTTTTCTGCTAAACACTCTTACTAAATAATATCAACGAAATATTGAAAAACAAAGAAACAAAAACAGTTTTGAAAAATAATGACGCTTTACTTACTTTAGTAAAATAATCCGAAACAGCAAAATGGGATATTAAAAAAGTAAACACGTAATTACTTTAGTTTTTTAAAGCAAAGAATCGATATAAATATGAATAAGAAGAAAATGGAGACCTTTTCAAGCAGAACAGCTTCGTTTCAGTTTTACAGTATTGAACGGTGTAGTATTGCGCCGTCGGATATAGGGTTGTACTATTGTAATGTAAAGAATACGTAAAAATGGTTGTAATCAACTGAATTCCTTCTAGTACACTGACAAAAAAAGCTTAAACAGATATATAAATAAAAATAAAAAGGTTATGTAAATATTTTTAAAAAGACACATAATCACGTAAACAGGATTTTTTCCTTCTTTTGGTATGATAACAAGTAACGTTCTTATTTTTTATTATTTATCTATTTTCGAAAGAGTGCCACGTGCAAGTGGAGAAGGACAATTACAGAGTTATGCAAAATTTGTGTCGAGAATTGTCTAAAGTTCCGGCTATTTGGGGGGGGGGCTTTCACTTTAATAAGAATGTGAATTTATGAGGTAAATTTATTTGACACAATATGATTCAACTCAAAAAATAAATAAAAGCTACCGTGAATTAAGATTTAAGTTAAGGTGTTATTGTGGACCCTCACCCCTTTTAAAAAACCTTCTAAAACTTTGTGACATATTTACATTCTATGGAGGTCAGGCACGAACGAACACTTAATAATTTTATTATACTATATTTCTTCAAACTGAAATATAATTATCAAAGTATACTTGCGCAGATAGATATGAAAAGTCTTTGTTAATGTTTGTGCTATATTTCCATGGAGTACAGGCGTGAACGCAGACCACACAATTTAATTATACTATCCCTATTTAAATTGAAACATACTTATCAAAGTATTCTTATGTACATCTATATCAAAACCCCTTATAAACGTTTTTTTTTCATTTTTTATTTCCATACTTTGGGCGCCAGTCGCGTACACAGACCCCACAATTTTAATGAACCACCGCTCTGTCAGATCAAACATACCCATTCCTGATTTTCGATGCATCTTCTATCATTATATGTAATCAGTTTTTTTTAAATAGTCAACCATATAGGAGCTTATTCGTGACCAGACACACACACAGACGTTCAGCTTTATATTATAGAAGATATGACAATAAAAACTAACAACAACAAAATAAGCCAAAATCTTCCTAACAATATTAATCTCCTCGTTAAGGACACTGCCCCTACACAATTCCAAACCAAAATCAATTTAATAAAATAGAAAAGTAAGACGTAAAAAGGGCATTTCGTTCAATCCTCCATTCAGCTCAAATCTAAAAACTAACATACTCAAAGAATTCTTTAGAATAGTAGAAAAATCCTTTAAATACCCGCATAATATAGTACTATATATTAAACAAAAACTCTATATAAATATCATACTCCAGAATGCCTAATCTAGCACATACAATAATTTCGACAAATAACAGGGAAATTAAACAAGTGCAGGATATTCCCGTTGAAACTAATGTAACTGGCGAAATAAAAATGAATGCCGTCTTAATAACGATTGCATACACAAAGACGTGATATATACTTGCACAGTCACGCAATTGCCAAAACATGCAAATAACCAATCAAATGTAGAAATAATGAATATAATCGAATTACTCAGGACACAAGTATATATATAGGGAAGCATATGGTCGGGGTTCTAATAATAATAACAATAACAACAAAAACAACCAGATTAGCAGATCCAATAATATAATTCCCAGTGAAAACCAGAAGAGGATTAACCAGCACTCGCTTTATACACCTTCAGGTCCCCTCTCACCTCGACTCCCCAGTATAAGATTCACCAACACTGAGATGGATGAACCACTAAACAATAAAACATTGAAAACATTCACTTATATAGGTGCATCTTCAAACTTAATAAAACCAAACAAAATGCCGACAACTAACGATAAAAGAAAAAATGCCGGAAATTATTCTCTATTAGAGTAGATAAACTTAGGACTTTATTTAATATTACTGCAAGCTTGCCTGCATTGAAAATGCTTGCTTCCTTGCTGGCCAATCAAACCATCGTATATAGTTAGCCTTATGTTCAAGTACATTCAAAATATAATACAGTGCAAAGAAACAGTTACTCATGAAAACGAACCTCCTAAAGTAAAACCTTGAATAATTATCTAAACTCGAATGTAAATTAATATTAAGCCGACTTTACAAATTGATAATAGTTAATTATTGGATTTTAATTAATTATAAAGTGAAACTCTAATGATTCAAACTCGATTGTTAACGACAAACTTCAACCCATTAATATGGGAGGGGAGATTATCATCAAGTGTCCTGAATTGTAAACTTAGCAACGGACTTACTACTTAGATACAAATAAGTCACTTGTACCCATTCCCCTCCTTCCCCCCACTTTTTCTTTTTAAATGGAGAGAAGATAATACAGTGGATGTGTTATCGGCAGCTCCAGTAACTCTTGCTTCTCCTATTTTGTCATTCAGTCCTCATTCAATGAGTAATTTTTCTGACAAAGGGTGAAGAAAAAGCTGCTTAAAGGTCGGTAGAACTTGGTGAACAGTAGTCTGAGATGTCGGAAATTTTTCTGTCTCTGTCTGTCCTTGTGGCCATGTCACTAGTAAGGGTGCTGGAGGTAAACGTTTTGTCTGGGCTGACGTTATCCGCCTGATAGTCAGGGACCCAAACCTTGGATTAACCACTAAGGAGGCTGTTCTATCAGCAGGTGCAAAGTACTGGGACTGCTTTATTGCCATTTGGTGAGTGGATCTGGACCATGCAGTAGTCTCTGGTGGGGCCTCTCGATGCCATACTAGTGGGTAATTGTTACGGCTTTACCTTTTCGTGTGCTACAAAAAAAAAAAAATTTCCTGTCTTTTTCTCTCTTACTTTCCCTCTCTGTACTGCTCTAACCAAGTATGCCGACCTATTCCACAAATCCCAAAACCTCAACATGAAATATCTCCAGAATAAAAACTCGATTAAACGTAGAACCCCATCTTCCAACGTAGACCCCTACTACCAGGTCTCCTTCTCCAACATCAGGGGTCTACGTTCCAACTTCCAGAGGTTGAAACCCAATTACAGGAGACGAAACCGGACATATTATTTTTAAGTGAAACTGGACTAGGGCCGACCACTTCTCTAGTATTAACGGATACTCTAATTTAACAGCTAAATCTGACACCCAAGAATGCCATGGGCATGGAATATGTGCCTACATTAAGGATGGCTTCCCGTGTGGCAGGGATATCTCTAGAGAAGATCCTAATTTACCCTATATGTGCTTCAGGGTTGCACTTGCTAACACCACTGCATTTATATTTGCCCTCTATAGGCCCCACAACAGCAGAGTTACTATCTTTAAGAGCATATCTGAGAAAATAGACCACATACTGTCTTCACATCCCTCGGCTAACATCCACATCTGTGGTGACTTCAACGTCCATAACGTGGAATGGCTGACCCATTCAAATAAGACAGATGATGAGGGGAGGTTTTGTCATGATTTGCCACTGCTTATGACCTCACTCAGATTGTTCCTGAACCCACCCGTGTGCCGACACACCCGGTCAATATGCAAGCCTCCTAGACCTTTTTCTCTCAACTTCCCCTGAGCTATGTTCATGTTCCGTTCATTCTCCTCTAGGATCCTCCGATCACTCCGTCGTATCAGTTAAGATAAAAACGAAATGTAAGAAGCCCCCAGACGTACCCCTCCACCGTACTGTATACCGATACTCTATGGCTGACTGGGATAGCTTCCGTACATTCATATCTGATTTACCTCTGCACTCCAGGTTTAAAAAGGAAGTGTCCTCTATTGTATCAGATCTGACCGAATGGTTAATTGTAGGCATAGACCAATTCATACCATCTAAAAAATTCCAACAAAAACCTAACAGCCAGCCATGGTTCTCCCCAGAATGTGCTGCTGCTATCGCGCACAGAAATCACTTTTTCCATAGCTACAAACATAAAAGATGCACTGAGACTAAAGCTGCTTTCAGGACTGCCAGCAACCACTGTAAAAGAGTAAAAAAAAATGCAAGAGAGCTATATGCCCAGTCTGTTAAATCCAAGGTAGCTGATCAGCGGCTTGGTTCCCACCAGTTTTGGCAAATAACAAATAGGATCCTGAACAGATGTGTGTGTTCTATCCCAACCATTATCAATGGACCAGAGGTCATCTCGTCAGCGTCAGACACGGCCAAACTATTTGCAAAGAACTTTGCAGCTAATTCTACCCTATGCGACAAAGGTCATCAACTCCCCATATTTCCTCCTATAACACAGAACAAGCTAGGTAACATACAAATATCCGTGCATGAGGTCGCCAAGCTAATCAAGAACCTAGATTCCAGTAAAGCAACTGGCCCTGATTGCATCCCAATTATAGTGTTAAAAAAGCTTCAACCAGAACTTGCTCCCATACTTACGAAACTGTTTAAGCGCTGCCTTAAGGAGAAGTGCTTTCCGACTTCCTGGAAGACCTCATCAGTTTGCCCTGTATTTAAGAATTCAGGTGATAAGTCATCTCCCTCTCAGTACAGACCAATAAGTCTCCTGTGTGTTATGAGTAAGTTGCTGGAATCCATATTAAATAGAGAAATAGTCAACCACCTCAGCAGGAATAACCTTCTTAGTGACACACAATATGGTTTCCGCTCTGCAAGATCTACTGCAGATGTACTGCCGGTTATATCCCATAAGATTAGTGAATCTCTTGACAGAGGCTTCCTTTCTAGGGCAATTGCTCTTGACATATCAAAGGCCTTCGACAAGGTATGGCATAAGGTTCTACTTCACAAGATTTCCAGCTATGGTATAACTGGAAATGTTTTCTCAATCATTAAATCATTTCTCTCCGATAGGCTCATAAGAGTAGTGGTAGATGGACAAAAATCGGAAGCCTGCAATATAAATGCTGGAGTCCCTCAGGGGTCAATCCTAGGCCCAACTCTCTTCCTGATCTACATCAATGACCTCCCTAAACACATACTTAAATCATTTGTTGACATCTATGCTGATGACACGACCATCTATGGCAACACATCAAAGGCTGTAAATGACAAAGGTCTCTCTGATTCTCTCTCCTCTGATCTCGAGTGCGAGGTTCAGTGGGGGAAGATGTGGCTGGTTACCTTTAATGCATCCAAAACCAAACTCCTATCCTTACATCATCAACGCTCTGATCCCCATCTGGCATCAATTGGGATGGATGGCTCTCGTGTGGGTGAGGCCTCGTGTTTTGACAAGCTTCTAGGTTTGACCTTTACTCCTGATCTGAAATGGAACACGTACATCAAGTCTGTTGCCAAGGTCGCTGGAAAGATGGTGGGATCCTTCTACCGCTCCAGAAGATATCTCACTACTGATGCAATTCTCTATCTATATAAAAGCCAAGTACGTCCAAGGATGGAATACTGTTGCCACATCTGGGCAGGAGCTGCTAAAAACAGCCTATCCTGCCTTGACAGAGTACAAAATAGACTTTGTGGCTTAGTGGGGGATGCCCTTTTCTCTACCCTGCAACCTCTCTCCCACAGAAGAGACGTTGCGAGCCTATCCTTGTTTTATCGTTATTTCCATGGCAGGTGCTCGTC
>NC_136496.1:107715686-107728186 GCF_053919585.1 Euprymna scolopes | reverse complement strand
GAAACCTTCGTGCTTCTTCCGAATAGAGAATCATAAGGTTAAAATGTATGGAATTTGTGTTCCCGTGTGTTTTTGCATATTCATATTGTATTAATTTTAGTTAACTAAACGATCAGATTCATTATTATTAATTCAAATAAGTTAATTTTTTCATCAACCAATGGCAAATTTTCTCTCAAATAAAGGGTCGACTGACTTTTACTTTCCCTTGCTTTCGGTCTGTTTTGTATAGGGGTGACGCATCTTTTGTCAATGTGTCCAATTAATAGGTGACCTTATTTCAATAGATGTGTTCTTGGAATAATGCTTCTGAATTGCTGTCTAGCTCTACTCACATATTGAGCACTGTTGAAGTAAATACTGAAGATCGATACATAATATATTATACCTTCTTGTAAAATTTTATGTGGATACATGAAATATATATATATATATATATATATATATATATATATATATATATATATTAGCAGGGGGGAGTGCTTTGCCCGGGCATAAAATACGCTTAAATATATTTTAATTTGTTCAGATTTCGTAGAGTCATGATTTAAAAAGTAAAAAAAAGAAAGTGCTTAGGTGCCATCAGCTAGAATCGAAACCAAAAGAAAAAAAGTAGCATTCAAAGCTGGTGACGTTACCGCTGTACCAACATGAAACAATATATAAACCGGTTAAAAATTAAATGTTTAACGATTTTTTTTTAAATTTTAACCCATTTTGGAGCCCTTAAAAACAATTTTAACCAGTTGAAGACCCATAAAAGACCGGCCTGTAAAAATTTCAATCATTTGAGGCTCCTAACGCGGTTCTGGGACTTTTAGTTCTGAAGGAGACAGAGTTTGAAAATATAGAGACAGACATATAGCCGTTTATTTATTTCAAAACTATATATACATATTTCAAAGGCATACCAGTGGTTTCATTGCGTAAATTCATCAGTGACTATTTTTTTTTGCGTTGATTCCATTCAGGCTCTTATGTTTGATACAACGCAATGAAATCACTGGTACGCCTTTGAAATCTGTATATATAGTTTTGAAATAAATAGCTGTATCTTCAGCTCTCACATCCACGATCGAGCACTTTATTTGATTTTTTCATCGCCTCCATATATATATATATATATATATATATATATATATGTATATATGTATATATATACTAGCAAAAGTACCAGTCGTTGACCGGGTTCAAAAACAGCCTACAGAAAATGGACTCTGGTTTATGAAAGTATGATAGGTCATAACCTTATTTCAATTTTTATCAAATACAAATTATTATCAAATTTTATTCATTCAATAAATTTAAAGGGAAGGGTTATAAAGAGATAGCTTCGAATTTAGGGGCATCAAAACCAAAGTAAAATATGATGAAAGTAAAAATGAAATAGATAAACCCCCATAATTTATTATACCATACCTGTTCACACTGAAACACTTATCACAATATTCTGTGGATCTATATTAAAAAACCTTCTTAAACTTTGTGTCATATTTCCATTCTATGGAGGTCAGGCGCGAACGAACACTCCATAATTTTATTATACCATATTTCTTCAAACTGAAACATAATTATCAAAGTATACTTATGCAGATAGATATGAAAAGTCTTTAGTAAAGTTTGTGCCTATTTCCATTCTATGGAGGCCAGGCGTGAACGCAGACCCCACAATTTTATTATACCATCCCTATTTAAGTTAAAACATACTTATAAAAGTATTCTTATGTACATCTATATCAAAAACACTTGTAAACATTTTTTTTTAATTTTTAAATTTTTAATTTCCATACTTTGTGAACCAGGCGCGTACAAAGACCCCACAATTTTAATGAATCATCATTATGCCAGATGAAACATACCCATTCCTGTGTCTCTATACATCTTCTATCATTATATCTGATCAGTTTTCTATAATAATCAACCGTATAGGAGCCTATTCGTGACTAGACACACACAGACGTTCAGCTTTAATATTATAGATATATATCAAATTTTAGTCATTCAATAAATTTAAAAATTTATGATGTGAAATGTTTAAATTTCAAATCAAAAGATTTTTATTATTCTATGTAAGACAAAGAATACATTTGAAATATTATAACTCCTTATCCCATCGGATTTCGATGTCTACCATCTCTTGAGTTATAGTTATAATGGTTTACACCTTATTCGCTAAAGTCAGTGATACATAGAAAATCACAATTAAAAGTTGTTTAAGTATTTAAATGTTATAGAGTAAGGGAAGTTAATGAAAAGGATATATAATGTTATTCTGAAGTATATATATATATATATATATATATATATATATATATATATATATATATATATATATACAGAAAGAAAAATTAATAATACAAATGTCTATACTAGTGCATATAGATTTAGTAATCATCAATTCAATAAGGGAAAGACGTGAATAAGGGGTTGGTATAAATGTTCTTTATACCAAGATAAATAAGAAATGCGACGTCTAGCGTCCACATTTATTGCAATAGTTCCCTATCCTACCTCTAAGTCTATATTATTTAGTCTCTATCCAAGATTCCCCTATACCCTTGTCCTAATGTGCCAATTGCTGGACGTAACATTTTTTATTTTTTACCTAGCACATGCGTTCTTCTCTTCTGACGAGAAGCATTAGGCTTCAAAATACCTAGGTATAAAGAGGATTTATGCCCATTCCTATTCATGTATTTTCCTTATTGAATTAGTGATTATTAAACCTATATAGACTACTATGTACTTTTGTATTGTCAATTTTTATTTCTTTATCTAAGCTTCATCTTATATATTGAGTTTTTGATTAGCACGATAAGTCTACTTCCAAAGAATTTTCTAATTCCTCTTTGATTTCCTCATATATATATATATATATATATATATATATATATATATATATATATATATATATATATATATGTACGAGGGGCATGCAATAAGGAATGTCCCTGACCCACTTCCCATAAAAGTAGAGCAACGAAACTTGACACAGTTATTAGTCTTTCTCTACATATGAACCACCCAGAGTTATGCATTTCTCCCATCGTTCGATGCAGCTCTGGAGACCGTTTTTGTAGAACATCCCAAGTTGGTCTTCCAACCACAACATGACTTCAGAAATCAAGGCTGCATCATCTGGGAAACACTTTCCTTTCAAAAACAACTTCATGGCTGGGAAGAGGTGAAAGTCAGGGGGTACAAGGTTAGGAGTAGGAAGGATGGGGGCGGATTTCATAATGCTTCTAATCTGGCGATATGCAAGTTGTGGACCGGTGTGTTGTCCTGCAGGAAGAGGGTAGCTTTGCTGATCTTGCCCCACCTCTTGATTTTGATAGCTTCCCTTAATTTCCTCAAAAGTAAAGCATAACAGGCTCCTGTAATTGTGGTACCCTTGGCCATAAAATCTGTCATCACTACTCCGTCCTGGTCCCAGAAGACTGTGAGCATGACCTTGCCAGAGGAGGGCTGCACCCTTGCCTTCTTTGGAGGTGGTGAGTTCAAGTGCTTCCACTGGGCTTTGGTCTCTGGATCATAGAGATGGACCCAGGTTTCATCCTGTGTAATCAGTCTTTTGAAAAACTTTGACTCATCTTCTTGGCACATCTCCAAATTCATCCTCGAGCACTCAATGCATTTTTGCTTCTGGAATGGTGTGAGCAGCAACCTGGGAATCCATCTGGCAGACACCTTATGCATATGCAAATGGTCATGAATGATAGTTTCAACAGACCCTGTACTTATCTTGACATCTTGGGCTATTTGGCGAATAGTAATGCACCGATCTTCCAAAATGGCAGCCTCAACTTGACGGACAGATGCCTCATCAATGGCAAAAGGGGGGGGGACCAGGTCTGGAAGCTGTTTCCACAGACTTCCGACGATGATTTAATTCACGACGCCAGCATTTTACAAGGTCATATGATGCGACATTATCACCATAAGTTTCTTTCATTTCATCAAAAGTCTTCTGTGGTTTGCGTCCTTTCAAAGACAAAAACCGAATCACTGCTCGACATTCAACAAGCTCCATTTCACACCTGACTCAGTTCAAACACCAGTAAAACAGAAACCACAATTAGTTCAGAGCTGTAATTTGCCACATAACTCGTAGAGATATAAATCATCGCACATGCAAAATTTCACCTAGATCAGACAACTGGAAGTGGTCAGGGACATTACTTATTGCTCGCCCCTCGTATATAATTCTCCCTAACAAGATCAATATTTTCATTGACTTATTTCATTCCTGATGAATCCCACACTAGACGTCGCATCCCCATTATGTCATCTAGCATCTTCTCTTCTGTCTGATGAGAAGCATGAGGCTTCGAAATGCCTTGGTATAAAGAGTCCCCTCTATCCCCCAACTAAATTTTTGTATACCTTTATTCACTGGCCCTGTCGGTGGGGCATTAGAATACGCCGACTGCCCCCCTGCAGAGGGTAAAAGTCCCTCAATGGGGGTCCTGGATATGACCTTAAACTATATCCAGTGGTGAGGCCCCAGTTTGTGGGCTTTGGGGAGTGTGGAGCCACCCTTTAATTATCATTGCTCCCAGGTCCACTCTGATCCGGAGTGGTAGTACCTGTTAGAGTCCCAACTATGGGTTAAATAGAAACAGACGTGAAAACAACAAATATATTCTATTAAAAAAATTTTTCTTCAAAATCTTTGGATTCGGCAGTAAATAACCCGAAAAGGGTTAATATGCCGTAAAACAAAAACAACCAACCAACCAACTTTTATTCACTAATATATAGTTTTTGTGATTTCATTTACCACTTTTATTGTTTCCTATATATGTGTGTGTGTGTGTGTGTGTGTGTGTGTGTGTGTTTGGTTAGAAGCTAGTCATGTCTTTTCTGGATTGTGCAAATTGTGCAATACGGAATAGACCAATCAACGAAAGCCATTTATTTCTATCATCCACTGCAAACAGGCAGCAGACGTCTGCCTGTTTGTGACAGGTGTTTCTATTGATTTTAATTCACACAAGCGATGCTCCCTCCCAGCCCTCTCTGATTTCTGTCTTGGTTGCGTGGCCTACCATCGCTGACCCTCTCCCCTTATAAACGCATGCAGCGAGTGTGTTTAGCTGGTACTCTTTTGACAGTTTCCCTTTGTGCCGCCTGGCTAGTTGGCCACAAAGATCAGATGGAATTAATTACTCAAACTTGGCCACACAGTCGTCTTTCAATTGAAGGGAATAACCTTACTCATATGCAAGGGAATTACACTTATAGCTTGTCATATTCTATTTTATTTCATTGCTTTTATTTTTTTTATGGAAACCGAACCAGACCAGGCATAAAGCCACTTGATGTAAGGATCTAAGCAAAAGAAAAAGATGATTATCACAAAGACAGGAGATGTGCATTAACCATCGTATTGAATAGGCTACTCAAAAATAAGAGCCTAACATTTATTTATATATGTATTATATACCGATAATGATGTTGTCCTAATCTTCTGTAATATATATATATATATATATATATATATATATATATATATATATATATATATATATATATATATTATGGCAGTAGAGTTTAGTTTCCTAGAAGTACATCCAATAAAACAACATGTGTCTCCCAAAAAGTGTTCAATGAGTAAACAGAGCAGGTATATTAAATTTATTTATACAAACATTATGTTTCGAGGGAAATCCTTGGCCTGAAGACGTAATCTCCCCAGCTCGGGTGATTACAGAAACATGTATGCACATATGTAGCCATCAATGTTTGTATAAATAAATTTAATATATATATATATTTATATATATATATATATATATATATATATATATATATATATAATTTAGAATATATGCTAATATTTTCTCCTCTGAAGAGATGGTAGACATCGAAATCCTATAGGATAAGGAGTTGGAATATTTCAAATATATTCTTTGTCTTACATAGAATAATAAAAAAATCTTTTGATTTGAAATTTAACCATTTCACGTCATAAATTTTAAAATTTAGGTGAATGATTAAATTTTATATATATATACAGGGTGGGCCAAAATAAGGGTCCTATTTTTAAAAATTCATAAATTCATGTAAGTTTTAAGAAGCCAAAATTTGTTTTGTTTATTTCAAAAAAATCTCGGAAGGGTCAGTCTACACACACATAAAGTTTGGTGAGTTTAAGTTTTATTTTGTGGAAGTTATTCAAATTTAAAGATAGGACCCTTATTTTGGCCCAACCTGTATATATATATATATATATATATATATATATATATATATATATATATATATGTTCATCTTGATATATATATATATATATATATATATATATATTTATATATATATTTATATATATATATATATATATATTCCATCTTCGCATACTTTTATTGTCATCAACACTGGTGAAATCGCTTACTTTTTAATAAAATCGATTGATTGACTACTCTACTTAGCCCGCCCCCCCATATAATGTACCGAGGGGAAAATTCACATACCTCCCTGTAATCTACATTGCAGTGTAACAAATTTCCTGTTTATTTTAATAAAATTATCTGTCAATAATGACTTCACTTAAGGTTTAAAATGCAAAAGTCAAGTATCATAGTTTAAACACAAACATTCATTTCGGACGCGCCCCTGCCTTATAAAAAAGAATAAACTGCCTATTTTATTAAATTATTTTGACATAATCACTTGAATTAAAATTAAACGTACAAAAGTCAAGTACCATGGTTCAATTATGCTTGAAAAAGCAACAATCATTTCTAACACATCAGTCTTATAAAAAACTCTACAGTTGATTTTATATTTATTTTATATATTTTATATATGATTTCTATTTATTTTATATATTTTATATATGATTTATATTTATTTTATATATGATTTATATTTATTTTATATATGATTTATATTTATTTTATATATTTTATATATGATTTATATTTATTTTATATATTTTATATATGATTTATATTTATTTTATATATTTTATATATGATTTATATTTATTTTATATATTTTATATATGATTTATATTCATTTAATATATGATTTATATTTATTTTATATATGATTTATATTTATTTTATATATTTTACATATGATTAATATTTATTTAATATATGATTTATATTCATTTTATATATGATTTATATTCATTTTATATATGATTTATATTTATTTTATATATTTTATATATTATTTATATTCATTTTATATATTTTATATATGATTTATGTTCATTTAATATATTTTATATATGATTTATATTTATTTTATATATTTTATATATGATTAATGTTCATTTTATATATGATTTATATATATTTTATGTATTTTATATATGATTTATATTTATTTTATATATTTTATATATTATTTATATTCATTTTATATATGATTTATATTCATTTTATATATTTTATATATGATTTATATTCATTTTATATATTTTATATATGATTTATGTTCATTTTATATATTTTATATATGATTTATATTTATTTTATATATTTTATATATTATTTATATTTATTTTATATATGATTTATATTTATTTTATATAGTTTATATATGATTTATATTTATTTTATATATTTTATATATGATTTAGATTCATTTTATATATGATTTATATTTATTTTATATATGATTTATATTTATTTTATATATTTTATATATGATTTATATTTATTTTATATATGATTTATATTTATCTTATATATGATTTATATTTATTTTATATATTTTATATATGATTTATATTTATTTTATATATGATTTATGTTTATTTTATATATGATTTATATTTATTTTATATATTTTATATATGATTTATATTTATTTTATATATGATTTATATTCATTTTATATATGATTTATATTTATTTTATATATTTTATATATAATTTATATTTATTTTATATATGATTTATATTCATTTTATATATAATTTATATTTATTTTATATATAATTTATATTTATTTTATATATTTTATATATTATTTATATTCATTTTATATATGATTTATATTCATTTTATATATTTTATATATGATTTATATTCATTTTATATATTTTATATATGATTTATGTTCATTTTATATATTTTATATATGATTTATTTTTATTTTATATATTTTATATATTATTTATATTTATTTTATATATGATTTATATTTATTTTATATATTTTATATATGATTTATATTTATTTTATATATTTTATATATGATTTATATTTATTTTATATATTTTATATATGATTTATATCTATTTTATATATTTTATATATGATTTATATTCATTTTATATATGATTTATATTTATTTTATATATTTTATATATGATTTATATTTATTTTATATATTTTATATATGATTTATATTTATTTTATATATGATTTATATTATTTTTATATATGATTTATATTTATTTTATATATTTTATATATGATTTATATTCATTTTATATATGATTTATATTCATTTTATATATGATTTATGTTCATTTTATATATTTTATATATGATTTGTGTTCATTTCATATATTTTACATATGATTAATATTTATTTTATATATTTTACATATGATTTATATTTATTTTATATATTTTATATATGATTTATATTTATTTTATATATTTTATATATGATTTATATTTATTTTATATATTTTATATATGATTTATATTTATTTTATATATTTTATATATGATTTATATTTATTTTATATATTGTATATATGATTTATATTCATTTCATATATTTTATATATGATTAATATTTATTTTATATATTTTACATATGATTTATATTTATTTTATATATTTTATATATGATTTATATTTGTTTTATATATTTTATATATGATTAATATTTATTTTATATATTTTACATATGATTTACATTTATTTTATATATTTTACATATGATTAATATTTATTGTATATATTTTACATATGATTTATATTTATTTTATATATTTTATATATGATTTATATTTATTTTATATATTTTATATATGATTTATATTTATGTTATATATTGTATATATGATTTATATTTATGTTATATATTTTATATATGATTTATATTTATTTTATATATTTTATATATAATTTATATTTATTTTATATATTTTATATATGATTTATATTTATTTTATATATGATTTATATTTATTTTATATATTTTATACATGTTTTATATTTATTTTATATATTTTATATATGATTTATATTTATTTTATATATTTTATATATGATTTATATTTTTTTTGTATATTTTATACTTTTTTTCTGATAAAACTTCTCAAATGCACATGTGATGTTAGGTTGTATAAAAGTGTTAACTTTGTAAAAATTGGATTTTCTGTAATTGGGTTTTTTGATAATCGATTTTTGATACTTATCAGATGCATTCCGATACAAAACCTATGTAACAACACTCTCAGACAAAAGTAACGTTGTGCGAAATTTCAAAACCATTGGCCCAACCGCTTCAGAGTCATAAGAAACAAACACACGCAGTTCTTTTTATATAACAGCAGACATACACCAACTTCCCCAAAGATCAAAATCAGGTTTATTAAATACAGTGAGCTGTTGATATTTAAAACTCAGGAAAACCTAGTATTTTTCGTCTGGATTCGCTCATTACAGCTCTGATATTTTTTTTTTACTTCCAATGTTGCCACTTATCAAGAGCCGTGGGCTACTCAAGGATAAAGTTAAGTGTTAGATAGATTGTGAGACAATATCAGACATAGTGGAACGTGATTAAGACTAGATTGTCTAAATGGGCAGCTCAATAGGAATTTATTCAAATTAGACTTGAAGACGACCATGTTTTAGTCAGCTGGGAAGCAGACAAATTATATTGCATTCCACGGACAGACAGCTCCAGGAAAGAAACTCTGCTCATGGAATTTTTGTTTGGGTTTGGGCACAGATAGGGGTGAGGAACATTGTTGGTGGTTGTTTTAGCTAGGAGAGTGTTTGTTGTGAACGTTTTACAGAAAAGGACTCGAGATTGAAGCTAAGTCAAGCACTTACCATAATATCGATAGAGCAGAGACAAACTCGCAACATCTCTTCTGTGAGAAAGGGGGAATAGGAAGGTAAAAAGGACATCACCTACCAAATTTTAGAGGATTGCGTCGGGAATGTAGTCATTTTGAGAGCTATAGACTTTAAATAATCCAAATAATGCAAATTACCAATCCTCATCTCAAAAATTCAGATGAAAACAATAGTCCGAATAATCGAAATAATGCAGCTCATAACAGCAATTAATGTTACTACACCCATAGTGTTCCTCATCTCTTGAATGACAATAATTCGTTCTCGATATTTATCTCCCTCTCACATGAGGAAAATGTAACTCAAAGGCCAGAAAGATTTTTGTTTTTATTCAAACTGTAATTATAAACAAGTTACTTGTCTTCCTCCCACAGTGGAAGGTTGTGACACAAGGGTAGTTAAAGTGGGATTGAAGAGTCAGCAGCCTAAAGAAAGAGCACTCTGGCTTGCAAAAAAAAGTAACCTGGGCAGTCCCGTCGGCATTCCTTGGTTGGAATACCTTAAGCGATTAGCAATAACCTAACCCTTTCACAAAAGAAGAAGGAAAAGCCTGGGAAGGCGGACTTCCTAGAACTAAACAGGATCAGAAATATACCTCAGCAAATAGGGAAAAATCCATTTTAATAATAGCCTATACTCTGTTGACTTTAGTGCCAAGGGTAAATCAGGGTTACCTCATTAACCCTTGTTTTTGAGTGGCTCTTGGCCATGATAAGCCGTGACCCAATATTACAAATATAAACAAATAAAAAGCAATGGACAACAACATAGCAAAACGACAGTTTGCGTTTTCTCTTCTTCACATAAAACAATTAATATAACCCACTGAACCATCCAGCAATCCATCCAACCAATCAAAAGAAGGCTTACAGACGAATAAACCACCTCAAGCAGATCAATATGTCTGACATGAAGATACCAAAAGTCTTGCGCATGTCAAAAACACAGCTAACTTTAAACCAACAGGAATAGAGCAAATTTCTTTTCTTTTGTGTTTTTTTTTTCCTTACAGAATCATCTATATCACTGGCAGCTGTTCTTTTCTTCTTCCTCACTCCCACCATCTCTTATTCCATATCTTTATACAAAATGCCTTCAAATAAAATATAATGATTTTTTTTATGAACAAGAAACTAAAAAATAGATGATTGTTCGTTTCCTTTTGTATTCTTTTTCTTGTTTTATTAAGTTTTTATTTATTTATTTATCAGCAGGGAGACCCGACGTTGTCCGAGATTTAATAATGATCAACGAATGTTTCACACTCTTATATTTTTATTATCATTAAAATCGTCCATTTTTCAATCAAATCGATCGATTATCCGCTCTAGCTGGGGACCCATCGCGGTGCACCAGGAGGAAGCTTTACATGCCTCCCCACGAGGACTAAGTTTACAATAAATTGTAGTCTATGTTGCACTGTAGAGAACCTACTGTTGATTTTATAAAGTTATTTTTATATATAACAGCTTGAATTAAAGCTTCAAATGAAAAAGTCAAGTATCATGGTGCAATTGTGTTTAAACAGACGCATTCATTTTGAACGCACCCCTGTTTTATCAAAGAACCTACTGTTGATTTTATATGCCGGGCCTTTCTGCTTCTGTGGTAATAAAACTTCTCAAATGCTCTTATAATGTTAGGCGGTATAAGGTGTAAACTTTGGTTAAAATCGCCTGTTATTTCTCTCATCAGATTTTTCGGTTATTGATTATCGAAGCCATTCCCATAGAAAACATATCTAAGAACTCTACCAGATACATCAAGTACATTTGTGTGAAATTTCATAAAATCGGTCAGTTTTTGGAGTCCATAGGGAACGAATTCGCTCATACATGCACAAAGTTTCTTTTATATAATAGTAGAAGTTTCATTTTTATTTTTTCAAAGTTTTGTTTTCTTTTCTTCATCTTCCAGGTATCCTCTATGGAGTTATGATTTTCAGTGAATAGTTGAATCCTCGCTTCCACCACAGAAAATTTTACATTCATAAAGATTATGAGACTTTCAGCCGTTAAGCGTTTTATTTGTTTCACTTTTATTGGACAAATTATTGAGTTGATGATTGGAATGTAGTTCAAATAATCAAGTCTCACACCATCAAGAGGAAACAATACACGTCAAGAAAATAACTGATCTGACATTATTTGGAAACCAAAAGAAAATGAAGAATTTTTGGTGAGGAATAGTCACTCTCTTAATACCTGTTAGAGTCCCAACCAACTTAAAAAAACAAATATACTCTATTAAAAATTTGTTCTTCAAAATCACTGGATTCGCCATTAAATAACCTGAAAAGGGTTGATATGCCGTAAAACAAAAACAAACAAACAAACAAACAAACAAACAATCTTCACTTCTAAAAGCAAGTTAGAGTTTTCACAGGAACGTGTTGACTCAATATTTTTCAACTAAATAAAAATCGCTTTAAAT